>NW_026543426.1:0-29722 GCF_028750875.1 Macrosteles quadrilineatus
GTGTGTACAAGGTTGTACAAGTGTGTACAAGGTTGTACAAGTGTGTACAAGGTTGTACAAGTGTGTACAAGGTTGTACAAGTGTGTACAAGGTTGTACAAGTGTGTACAAGGTTGTACAAGTGTGTACAAGGTTGTACAAGTGTGTACAATGTTGTACAAGTGTGTACATGGTTGTACAAGTGTGTACAAGCTTGTACAAGTGTGTACAAGGGTGTACAAGTGTGTACAAGGTTGTACAAGTTTTTACAAGGTTGTACAAGTGTGTACAAGGGTGTAAAATCGTGTACAAGGATGTACAAGTTTGTACAAGGTTGTACAAGTGTGTACAAGGATGTACAAGTTTGTACAAGGGTGTACAAGTGTGTACGATAAGTAAAAGTGTGTACAAGGGTGTACAAGGTTGTACAAGTGTGTACAAGGTTGTACAATTGTGTACAAGGCTGTACAAGTGTGTACAAGGTTGTACAATTGTGTACAAGGCTGTACAATTGTGTACAAGGCTGTACAAGTGTGTAAAAGGTTGTACAAGTGTGTACAAGGTTGTACAAGTGTGTACAAGGTTGTACAAGTGTGTACAAGGTTGTACAAGTGTGTACAAGGTTGTATAAGTGTGTACGAGGTTGTACAATTGTGTACAAGGTTGTACAAGTGTGTACAAGTATGTACAATTGTGTACAAGGCTGTACAAGTGTGTACAAGGTTGTACAAGGTTGTACAAGTGTGTACAAGGGCGTACAAGTTTTTACAAGGTTGTACAAGTGTGTACAAGTGTGTACAAGGCTGTACAATTGTGTACAAGGTTGTACAAGTGTGTACAAGGTTGTACAAGTGTGTACAAGGTTGTACAATTGTGTACAAGGCTGTACAAGTGTGTACAAGGTTGTACAAGTGTGTACAAGGCTGTACAATTGTGTACAAGGTTGTACAAGTGTGTACAAGGTTGTACAAGTGTGTACAAGGTTGTACAATTGTGTACAAGACTGTACAAGTGTGTACAAAGTTGTGCAAGTGTGTACAAGGTTGTACAAGTGTGTACAAGGTTGTACAATTGTGTACAAGGTTGTACAAGTGTGTACAAGGTTGTACAAGTGTGTACAAGGGTGTACAATCGTGTACAAGGATGTACAAGTTTGTACAAGATTGTACAAGTGTGTACTGGGTTGTACAAGTGTGTACAAGATTGTATAAGTTTGTACAAGGTTGTACAAGTGTGTACAAGGATGTACAAGTGTGTACAAATGTGTACAAGTGTGTACAGGGGTGTACAAGTTTGTACAAGGGTGTACAAGTTTTACAAGGTTGTACAAGTGTGTACAAGGTTGTACAAGTTGTGTACTGGGTTGTACAAGTGTGTACAAGATTGTATAAGTTTGTACAAGGTTGTACAAGTGTGTACAAGGGTGTACAAGTGTGTACAAATGTGTACAAGTGTGTACAGGGGTGTACAAGTTTGTACAAGGGTGTACAAGTTTTACAAGGTTGTACAAGTGTGTACAAGGTTGTACAAGTTGTGTACAAGGTTGTACATGTGTGTACAAGGGTGTACAAGTGTGTACAAGGTTGTACAAGTGTGTACAAGCTTGTACAAGTGTGTACAAGGGTGTACAAGTGTGTACAAGGTTGTACAAGTTTTTACAAGGTTGTACAAGTGTGTACAAGGGTGTAAAATCGTGTACAAGGATGTACAAGTTTGTACAAGTTTGTACAAGGTTGTACAATTGTGTACAAGGATGTACAAGTTTGTACAAGGGTGTACAAGTGTGTACGATAAGTAAAAGTGTGTACAAGGGTGTACAAGGTTGTACAAGTGTGTACAAGGTTGTACAATTGTGTACAAGGCTGTACAAGTGTGTACAAGGTTGTACAATTGTGTACAAGGCTGTACAAGTGTGTACAAGATTGTACAAGTGTGTACAAGGTTGTACAAGTGTGTACAAGGATGTAAAAGTTTGTACAAGGGTGTACAAGTGTGTACGATGTGTAAAATTTTGTACAAGGGTGTACAAGGTTGTACAAGTGTGTACAAGGTTGTACAATTGTGTACAAGGCTGTACAAGTGTGTACAAGGTTGTACAATTTTGTACAAGGCTGTACAAGTGTGTACAAGGTTGTACAAGTGTGTACAAGGCTGTACAATTGTGTACAAGGTTGTACAAGTGTGTACAAGGTTGTACAATTGTGTACAAGGCTGTACAAGTGTGTACAAGGTTGTACAAGTGTGTACAAGGTTGTACAAGTGTGTACAAGGTTGTACAAGTGTGTACAAGGTTGTACAAGTGTGTACAAGGTTGTACAATTGTGTATCAGGTTGTACAAGTGTGTACAAGGTTGTACAAGTGTGTACAAGGGTGAACAATCGTGTACAAGGATGTACAAGTTTGTACAAGTTTGTACAAGTTTGTACAAGGTTGTACAAGTGTGTACATAGATGTACAAGTTTGTACAAGGGTGCACAAGGTTGTACAAGTGTGTACAAGGTTGTACAAGTGTGTACAAGGTTGTACAAGTGTGTACAAGGTTGTACAAGTGTGTACAAGGTTGTACAAATGTGTACAAGGTTGTACAAGTGTGTACAAGGTTGTACAAGTGTGTACAAGGTTGTACAAGTGTGTACAAGGTTGTACAAGTGTGTACAATGTTGTACAAGTGTGTACAACCTTGTACAATTGTGTACAAGGTTGTACAAGTGTGTACAAGGTTGTACAATTGTGTACAAGGCTGTACAAGTGTGTACAAGGTTGTACAAGTGTGTACAAGGTTGTACAAGTGTGTACAAGGTTGTACAAGTGTGTACAAGGTTGTACAAGTGTGTACAAGGTTGTACAAGTGTGTACAAGGTTGTACAAGTGTGTACAAGGTTGTACAAGTGTGTACAAGGTTGTACAAGTGTGTACAAGGTTGTACAAGTGTATACAAGGTTGTACAAGTGTGTACAAGGTTGTACAAGTGTGTACAAGGTTGTACAAGTGTGTACAAGGTTGTACAAGTGTGTACAAGGTTGTACAAATGTGTACAAGGTTGTACAAGTGTGTACAATGTTGTACAAGTGTGTACAACCTTGTACAAGTGTGTACAAGCTTGTACAAGTGTGTACAAGCTTGTACAAGTGTGTACAAGCTTGTACAAGTGTGTACAAGGGTGTACAAGTGTGTACAAGGTTGTACAAGTTTTTACAAGGTTGTACAAGTGTGTACAAGGGTGTAAAATCGTGTACAAGGATGTACAAGTTTGTACAATTTTGTACAAGGTTGTACAAGTGTGTACAAGGATGTACAAGTTTGTACAAGGGTGTACAAGTGTGTACGATAAGTAAAAGTGTGTACAAGGGTGTACAAGGTTGAACAAGTGTGTACAAGGTTTTACAATTGTGTACAAGGCTGTACAAGTGTGTACAAGGTTGTACAATTGTGTACAAGGCTGTACAAGTGTGTACAAGGTTGTACAAGTGTGTACAAGGTTGTACAAGTGTGTACAAGGTTGTACAAGTGTGTACAAGGTTGTACAAGTGTGTACAAGGTTGTACAAGTGTGTACAAGGTTGTACAAGTGTGTACAAGGTTGTACAAGTGTGTACAAGGTTGTACAAGTGTGTACATGGTTGTACAAGTGTGTACAAGCTTGTACAAGTGTGTACAAGGGTGTACAAGTGTGTACAAGGTTGTACAAGTTTTTACAAGGTTGTACAAGTGTGTACAAGGGTGTAAAATCGTGTACAAGGATGTACAAGTGTGTACAAGGTTGTACAAGTGTGTACAAGGTTGTACAAGTGTGTAAAAGGTTGTACAAGTGTGTACAAGGTTGTACAAGTGTGTACAAGGTTGTACAAGTGTGTACAAGGTTGTACAAGTGTGTACAAGGTTGTACAAGTGTGTACAAGGTTGTACAAGTGTGTACAAGGTTGTACAAATGTGTACAAGGTTGTACAAGTGTGTACAAGGTTGTACAAGTGTGTACAAGGTTGTACAAGTGTGTACAATGTTGTACAAGTGTGTACAACCTTGTACAAGTGTGTACAAGCTTGTACAAGTGTGTACAAGGTTGTACAAGTGTGTACAAGGGTGTACAAGTGTGTACAAGGTTGTACAAGTTTTTACAAGGTTGTACAAGTGTGTACAAGGGTGTAAAATCGTGTACAAGGATGTACAAGTTTGTACAAGGTTGTACAAGTGTGTACAAGGATGTACAAGTTTGTACAAGGGTGTACAAGTGTGTACGATAAGTAAAAGTGTGTACAAGGGTGTACAAGGATGTACAAGTGTGTACAAGGTTGTACAATTGTGTACAAGGCTGTACAAGTGTGTACAAGGTTGTACAATTGTGTACAAGGCTGTACAATTGTGTACAAGGCTGTACAAGTGTGTAAAAGGTTGTACAAGTGTGTACAAGGTTGTACAATTGTGTGTCAGGTTGTACAAGTGTGTACAAGGTTGTACAAGTGTGTACAAGGGTGTACAATCGTGTACAAGGATGTACAAGTTTGTACAAGTTTGTACAAGTTTGTACAAGGTTGTACAAGTGTGTACAAGGATGTACAAGTTTGTACAAGGGAGTACAAGTTTGTACAAGATTGTACAAGTGTGTACTGGGTTGTACAAGTGTGTACAAGATTGTATAAGTTTGTACAAGGTTGTACAAGTGTGTACAAGGGTGTACAAGTGTGTACAAATGTGTACAAGTTTTACAAGGTTGTACAAGTGTGTACAAGGTTGTACAAGTTGTGTACAAGGTTGTACATGTGTGTACAAGGGTGTACAAGTTTTTACAAGGCTCTACAAGTTTGTACAAGGTTGTACAAGGCTGTACAAGTGTGTACAAGGTTGTACAAGGTTGTACAAGTGTGTACAAGGGTGTACAAGTTTTTACGAGGATGTACAAGTGTGTACAAGGTTGTACAAGTGTGTACAAGGCTGTACAATTGTGTACAAGGTTGTACAAGTGTGTACAAGGTTGTACAATTGTGTACAAGGTTGTACAAGTGTGTACAAGGCTGTACAATTGTGTACAAGGTTGTACAAGTGTGTACAAGGTTGTACAAGTGTGTACAAGGTTGTACAAGTGTGTACAAGGTTGTACAATTGTGTACAAGGCTGTACAAGTGTGTTCAAGGTTGTACAAGTGTGTACAAGGTTTTACAAGTGTGTACAAGGTTGTACAAGTGTGTACAAGGTTGTACAAGTGTGTACAAGGTTGTACAAGTGTGTACAAGGTTGTACAAGTGTGTACAAGGTTGTACAAGTGTGTACAAGGTTGTACAAGTGTGTACAAGGTTGTACAAGTGTGTACAAGGTTGTACAAGTGTGTACAAGGTTGTACAAGTGTGTACAAGGTTGTACAAGTGTGTACAAGGTTGTACAAGTGTGTACAAGGTTGTACAAGTGTGTACAAGGTTGTACAAGTGTGTACAATGTTGTACAAGTGTGTACAACCTTGTACAAGTGTGTACAAGCTTGTACAAGTGTGTACAAGCTTGTACAAGTGTGTACAAGCTTGTACAAGTGTGTACAAGGGTGTACAAGTGTGTACAAGGTTGTACAAGTTTTTACAAGGTTGTACAAGTGTGTACAAGGGTGTAAAATCGTGTACAAGGATGTACAAGTTTGTACAATTTTGTACAAGGTTGTACAAGTGTGTACAAGGATGTACAAGTTTGTACAAGGGTGTACAAGTGTGTACGATAAGTAAAAGTGTGTACAAGGGTGTACAAGGTTGTACAAGTGTGTACAAGGTTTTACAATTGTGTACAAGGCTGTACAAGTGTGTACAAGGTTGTACAATTGTGTACAAGGCTGTACAAGTGTGTACAAGGTTGTACAAACGTGTACAAGGTTGTACAAGTGTGTACAAGGTTGTACAAGTGTGTACAAGGTTGTACAAGTGTGTACAAGGTTGTACAAGTGTGTACAAGGTTGTACAAGTGTGTACATGGTTGTACAAGTGTGTACAAGCTTGTACAAGTGTGTACAAGGGTGTACAAGTGTGTACAAGGTTGTACAAGTTTTTACAAGGTTGTACAAGTGTGTACAAGGGTGTAAAATCGTGTACAAGGATGTACAAGTTTGTACAAGGTTGTACAAGTGTGTACAAGGATGTACAAGTTTGTACAAGGGTGTACAAGTGTGTACGATAAGTAAAAGTGTGTACAAGGGTGTACAAGGTTGTACAAGTGTGTACAAGGTTGTACAATTGTGTACAAGGCTGTACAAGTGTGTACAAGGTTGTACAATTGTGTACAAGGCTGTACAATTGTGTACAAGGCTGTACAAGTGTGTTAAAGGTTGTACAAGTGTGTACAAGGTTGTACAAGTGTGTACAAGGTTGTACAAGTGTGTACAAGGTTGTACAAGTGTGTACAAGGTTGTATAAGTGTGTACGAGGTTGTACAATTGTGTACAAGGTTGTACAAGTGTGTACAAGTATGTACAATTGTGTACAAGGCTGTACAAGTGTGTACAAGGTTGTACAAGGTTGTACAAGTGTGTACAAGGGCGTACAAGTTTTTACAAGGTTGTACAAGTGTGTACAAGTGTGTACAAGGCTGTACAATTGTGTACAAGGTTGTACAAGTGTGTACAAGGTTGTACAAGTGTGTACAAGGTTGTACAATTGTGTACAAGGCTGTACAAGTGTGTACAAGGTTGTACAAGTGTGTACAAGGCTGTACAATTGTGTACAAGGTTGTACAAGTGTGTACAAGGTTGTACAAGTGTGTACAAGGTTGTACAATTGTGTACAAGACTGTACAAGTGTGTACAAAGTTGTGCAAGTGTGTACAAGGTTGTACAAGTGTGTACAAGGTTGTACAATTGTGTACAAGGTTGTACAAGTGTGTACAAGGTTGTACAAGTGTGTACAAGGGTGTACAATCGTGTACAAGGATGTACAAGTTTGTACAAGATTGTACAAGTGTGTACTGGGTTGTACAAGTGTGTACAAGATTGTATAAGTTTGTACAAGGTTGTACAAGTGTGTACAAGGGTGTACAAGTGTGTACAAATGTGTACAAGTGTGTACAGGGGTGTACAAGTTTGTACAAGGGTGTACAAGTTTTACAAGGTTGTACAAGTGTGTACAAGGTTGTACAAGTTGTGTACTGGGTTGTACAAGTGTGTACAAGATTGTATAAGTTTGTACAAGGTTGTACAAGTGTGTACAAGGGTGTACAAGTGTGTACAAATGTGTACAAGTGTGTACAGGGGTGTACAAGTTTGTACAAGGGTGTACAAGTTTTACAAGGTTGTACAAGTGTGTACAAGGTTGTACAAGTTGTGTACAAGGTTGTACATGTGTGTACAAGGGTGTACAAGTGTGTACAAGGTTGTACAAGTGTGTACAAGCTTGTACAAGTGTGTACAAGGGTGTACAAGTGTGTACAAGGTTGTACAAGTTTTTACAAGGTTGTACAAGTGTGTACAAGGGTGTAAAATCGTGTACAAGGATGTACAAGTTTGTACAAGGTTGTACAAGTGTGTACAAGGATGTACAAGTTTGTACAAGGGTGTACAAGTGTGTACGATAAGTAAAAGTGTGTACAAGGGTGTACAAGGTTGTACAAGTGTGTACAAGGTTGTACAATTGTGTACAAGGCTGTACAAGTGTGTACAAGGTTGTACAATTGTGTACAAGGCTGTACAAGTGTGTACAAGATTGTACAAGTGTGTACAAGGTTGTACAAGTGTGTACAAGGATGTAAAAGTTTGTACAAGGGTGTACAAGTGTGTACGATGTTTAAAAGTTTGTACAAGGGTGTACAAGGTTGTACAAGTGTGTACAAGGTTGTACAATTGTGTACAAGGCTGTACAAGTGTGTACAAGGTTGTACAATTTTGTACAAGGCTGTACAAGTGTGTACAAGGTTGTACAAGCGTGTACAAGGCTGTACAATTGTGTACAAGGTTGTACAAGTGTGTACAAGGTTGTACAAGTGTGTACAAGGTTGTACAATTGTGTACAAGGCTGTACAAGTGTGTACAAGGTTGTACAAGTGTGTACAAGGTTGTACAAGTGTGTACAAGGTTGTACAAGTGTGTACAAGGTTGTACAAGTGTGTACAAGGTTGTACAAGTGTGTACAAGGTTGTACAATTATGTATCAGGTTGTACAAGTGTGTACAAGGTTGTACAAGTGTGTACAAGGGTGAACAATCGTGTACAAGGATGTACAAGTTTGTACAAGTTTGTACAAGTTTGTACAAGGTTGTACAAGTGTGTACATGGATGTACAAGTTTGTACAAGGGTGCACAAGGTTGTACAAGTGTGTACAAGGTTGTACAAGTGTGTACAAGGTTGTACAAGTGTGTACAAGGTTGTACAAGTGTGTACAAGGTTGTACAAGTGTGTACAAGGTTGTACAAGTGTGTACAAGGTTGTACAAGTGTGTACAAGGTTGTACAAGTGTGTACAATGTTGTACAAGTGTGTACAACCTTGTACAATTGTGTACAAGGTTGTACAAGTGTGTACAAGGTTGTACAAGTGTGTACAAGGTTGTACAATTGTGTACAAGGCTGTACAAGTGTGTACAAGGTTGTACAAGTGTGTACAAGGTTGTACAAGTGTGTAAAAGGTTGTACAAGTGTGTACAAGGTTGTACAAGTGTGTACAAGGTTGTACAAGTGTGTACAAGGTTGTACAAGTGTGTACAAGGTTGTACAAGTGTGTACAAGGTTGTACAAGTGTGTACAAGGTTGTACAAATGTGTACAAGGTTGTACAAGTGTGTACAAGGTTGTACAAGTGTGTACAAGGTTGTACAAGTGTGTACAAGGTTGTACAAGTGTGTACAATGTTGTACAAGTGTGTACAACCTTGTACAAGTGTGTACAAGCTTGTACAAGTGTGTACAAGCTTGTACAAGTGTGTACAAGCTTGTACAAGTGTGTACAAGGGTGTACAAGTGTGTACAAGGTTGTACAAGTTTTTACAAGGTTGTACAAGTGTGTACAAGGGTGTAAAATCGTGTACAAGGATGTACAAGTTTGTACAATTTTGTACAAGGTTGTACAAGTGTGTACAAGGATGTACAAGTTTGTACAAGGGTGTACAAGTGTGTACGATAAGTAAAAGTGTGTACAAGGGTGTACAAGGTTGTACAAGTGTGTACAAGGTTTTACAATTGTGTACAAGGCTGTACAAGTGTGTACAAGGTTGTACAATTGTGTACAAGGCTGTACAAGTGTGTACAAGGTTGTACAAGTGTGTACAAGGTTGTACAAGTGTGTACAAGGTTGTACAAGTGTGTACAAGGTTGTACAAGTGTGTACAAGGTTGTACAAGTGTGTACAAGGTTGTACAAGTGTGTACAAGGTTGTACAAGTGTGTACATGGTTGTACAAGTGTGTACAAGCTTGTACAAGTGTGTACAAGGGTGTACAAGTGTGTACAAGGTTGTACAAGTTTTTACAAGGTTGTACAAGTGTGTACAGGGGTGTAAAATCGTGTACAAGGATGTACAAGTTTGTACAAGGTTGTACAAGTGTGTACAAGGATGTACAAGTTTGTACAAGGGTGTACAAGTGTGTACGATAAGTAAAAGTGTGTACAAAAGTGTACAAGGTTGTACAAGTGTGTACAAGGTTGTACAATTGTGTACAAGGCTGTACAAGTGTGTACAAGGTTGTACAATTGTGTACAAGGCTGTACAATTGTGTACAAGGCTGTACAAGTGTGTAAAAGGTTGTACAAGTGTGTACAAGGTTGTACAAGTGTGTACAAGGTTGTACAAGTGTGTACAAGGTTGTATAAGTGTGTACGAGGTTGTACAATTGTGTACAAGGTTGTACAAGTGTGTACAAGTATGTACAATTGTGTACAAGGCTGTACAAGTGTGTACAAGGTTGTACAAGGTTGTACAAGTGTGTACAAGGGCGTACAAGTTTTTACAAGGTTGTACAAGTGTGTACAAGTGTGTACAAGGCTGTACAATTGTGTACAAGGTTGTACAAGTGTGTACAAGGTTGTACAAGTGTGTACAAGGTTGTACAATTGTGTACAAGGCTGTACAAGTGTGTACAAGGTTGTACAAGTGTGTACAAGGCTGTACAATTGTGTACAAGGTTGTACAAGTGTGTACAAGGTTGTACAAGTGTGTACAAGGTTGTACAATTGTGTACAAGACTGTACAAGTGTGTACAAAGTTGTGCCAGTGTGTACAAGGTTGTACAAGTGTGTACAAGGTTGTACAATTGTGTACAAGGTTGTACAAGTGTGTACAAGGTTGTACAAGTGTGTACAAGGGTGTACAATCGTGTACAAGGATGTACAAGTTTGTACAAGATTGTACAAGTGTGTACTGGGTTGTACAAGTGTGTACAAGATTGTATAAGTTTGTACAAGGTTGTACAAGTGTGTACAAGGGTGTACAAGTGTGTACAAATGTGTACAAGTTTGTACAGGGGTGTACAAGTTTGTACAAGGGTGTACAAGTTTTACAAGGTTGTACAAGTGTGTACAAGGTTGTACAAGTTGTGTACTGGGTTGTACAAGTGTGTACAAGATTGTATAAGTTTGTACAAGGTTGTACAAGTGTGTACAAGGGTGTACAAGTGTGTACAAATGTGTACAAGTGTGTACAGGGGTGTACAAGTTTGTACAAGGGTGTACAAGTTTTACAAGGTTGTACAAGTGTGTACAAGGTTGTACAAGTTGTGTACAAGGTTGTACATGTGTGTACAAGGGTGTACAAGTGTGTACAAGGTTGTACAAGTGTGTACAAGCTTGTACAAGTGTGTACAAGGGTGTACAAGTGTGTACAAGGTTGTACAAGTTTTTACAAGGTTGTACAAGTGTGTACAAGGGTGTAAAATCGTGTACAAGGATGTACAAGTTTGTACAAGGTTGTACAAGTGTGTACAAGGTTGTACAAGTGTGTACAAGGTTGTACAAGTGTGTACAAGGTTGTACAAGTGTGTACAAGGTTGTACAAGTGTGTACAAGGTTGTACAAGTGTGTACAAGGTTGTACAAGTGTGTACAAGGTTGTACAAGTGTGTACAAGGTTGTACAAATGTGTACAAGGTTGTACAAGTGTGTACAAGGTTGTACAAGTGTGTACAAGGTTGTACAAGTGTGTACAATGTTGTACAAGTGTGTACAACCTTGTACAAGTGTGTACAAGCTTGTACAAGTGTGTACAAGCTTGTACAAGTGTGTACAAGGGTGTACAAGTGTGTACAAGGTTGTACAAGTTTTTACAAGGTTGTACAAGTGTGTACAAGGGTGTAAAATCGTGTACAAGGATGTACAAGTTTGTACAATTTTGTACAAGGTTGTACAAGTGTGTACAAGGATGTACAAGTTTGTACAAGGGTGTACAAGTGTGTACGATAAGTAAAAGTGTGTACAAGGGTGTACAAGGTTGTACAAGTGTGTACAAGGTTTTACAATTGTGTACAAGGCTGTACAAGTGTGTACAAGGTTGTACAATTGTGTACAAGGCTGTACAAGTGTGTACAAGGTTGTACAAACGTGTACAAGGTTGTACAAGTGTGTACAAGGTTGTACAAGTGTGTACAAGGTTGTACAAGTGTGTACAAGGTTGTACAAGTGTGTACAAGGTTGTACAAGTGTGTACAAGGTTGTACAAGTGTGTACAAGGTTGTACAAGTGTGTACATGGTTGTACAAGTGTGTACAAGCTTGTACAAGTGTGTACAAGGGTGTACAAGTGTGTACAAGGTTGTAAAAGTTTTTACAAGGTTGTACAAGTGTGTACAAGGGTGTAAAATCGTGTACAAGGATGTACAAGTTTGTACAAGGTTGTACAAGTGTGTACAAGGATGTACAAGTTTGTACAAGGGTGTACAAGTGTGTACGATAAGTAAAAGTGTGTACAAGGGTGTACAAGGTTGTACAAGTGTGTACAAGGTTGTACAATTGTGTACAAGGCTGTACAAGTGTGTACAAGGTTGTACAATTGTGTACAAGGCTGTACAATTGTGTACAAGGCTGTACAAGTGTGTAAAAGGTTGTACAAGTGTGTACAAGGTTGTACAAGTGTGTACAAGGTTGTACAAGTGTGTACAAGGTTGTACAAGTGTGTACAAGGTTGTATAAGTGTGTACGAGGTTGTACAATTGTGTACAAGGTTGTACAAGTGTGTACAAGTATGTACAATTGTGTACAAGGCTGTACAAGTGTGTACAAGGTTGTACAAGGTTGTACAAGTGTGTACAAGGGCGTACAAGTTTTTACAAGGTTGTACAAGTGTGTACAAGTGTGTACAAGGCTGTACAATTGTGTACAAGGTTGTACAAGTGTGTACAAGGTTGTACAAGTGTGTACAAGGTTGTACAATTGTGTACAAGGCTGTACAAGTGTGTACAAGGTTGTACAAGTGTGTACAAGGCTGTACAATTGTGTACAAGGTTGTACAAGTGTGTACAAGGTTGTACAAGTGTGTACAAGGTTGTACAATTGTGTACAAGACTGTACAAGTGTGTACAAAGTTGTGCAAGTGTGTACAAGGTTGTACAAGTGTGTACAAGGTTGTACAATTGTGTACAAGGTTGTACAAGTGTGTACAAGGTTGTACAAGTGTGTACAAGGGTGTACAATCGTGTACAAGGATGTACAAGTTTGTACAAGATTGTACAAGTGTGTACTGGGTTGTACAAGTGTGTACAAGATTGTATAAGTTTGTACAAGGTTGTACAAGTGTGTACAAGGGTGTACAAGTGTGTACAAATGTGTACAAGTGTGTACAGGGGTGTACAAGTTTGTACAAGGGTGTACAAGTTTTACAAGGTTGTACAAGTGTGTACAAGGTTGTACAAGTTGTGTACTGGGTTGTACAAGTGTGTACAAGATTGTATAAGTTTGTACAAGGTTGTACAAGTGTGTACAAGGGTATACAAGTGTGTACAAATGTGTACAAGTGTGTACAGGGGTGTACAAGTTTGTACAAGGGTGTACAAGTTTTACAAGGTTGTACAAGTGTGTACAAGGTTGTACAAGTTGTGTACAAGGTTATACATGTGTGTACAAGGGTGTACAAGTGTGTACAAGGTTGTACAAGTGTGTACAAGCTTGTACAAGTGTGTACAAGGGTGTACAAGTGTGTACAAGGTTGTACAAGTTTTCACAAGGTTGTACAAGTGTGTACAAGGCGGTAAAATCGTGTACAAGGATGTACAAGTTTGAACAAGTTTGTACAAGGTTGTACAAGTGTGTACAAGGATGTACAAGTTTGTACAAGGGTGTACAAGTGTGTACGATAAGTAAAAGTGTGTACAAGGGTGTACAAGGTTGTACAAGTGTGTACAAGGTTGTACAATTGTGTACAAGGCTGTACAAGTGTGTACAAGGTTGTACAATTGTGTACAAGGCTGTACAAGTGTGTACAAGATTGTACAAGTGTGTACAAGGTTGTACAAGTGTGTACAAGGATGTACAAGTTTGTACAAGGATGTACAAGTGTGTACGATGTGTAAAAGTTTGTACAAGGGTGTACAAGGTTGTACAAGTGTGTACAAGGTTGTACAATTGTGTACAAGGCTGTACAAGTGTGTACAAGGTTTTACAATTTTGTACAAGGCTGTACAAGTGTGTACAAGGTTGTACAAGTGTGTACAAGGCTGTACAATTGTGTACAAGGTTGTACAAGTGTGTACAAGGTTGTACAAGTGTGTACAAGGTTGTACAATTGTGTACAAGGCTGTACAAGTGTGTACAAGGTTGTACAAGTGTTTACAAGGTTGTACAAGTGTGTACAAGGTTGTACAAGTGTTTACAAGGTTGTACAAGTGTGTACAAGGTTGTACAAGTGTGTACAAGGTTGTACAAGTGTGTACAAGGTTGTACAATTGTGTATCAGGTTGTACAAGTGTGTACAAGGTTGTGCAAGTGTGTACAAGGGTGTACTATCGTGTACAAGGATGTACAAGTTTGTACAAGTTTGTACAAGTTTGTACAAGTTTGTACAAGGTTTTACAAGTGTGTACAAGGATGTACAAGTTTGTACAAGGGTGCACAAGTGTGTACAAGGGTGTACAATCGTGTACAAGCTTGTACAAGTGTGTACAAGGGTGTACAGGTTTGTACAAGGTTGTACAAGGTTGTACAAGTGTGTACAAGGGTGTACAAATGTGTACAAGGATGTAAAAGTTTGTACAAGTGTGTACAAGTTTGTACAAGGTTGTACAAGTGTGTACAAGGTTTTACAATTGTGTAAAAGGTTGTACAAGTGTGTACAAGGTTGTACAAGTGTGTACAAGGTTGTACAAGTGTGTACAAGGTTGTACAAGTGTGTACAACTTGTACAAGTGTGTACAAGCTTGTACAAGTGTGTACAAGGTTGTACAAGTTTGTACAAGGTTGTACAAGTGTGTACAAGTTTGTACAAGTGTGTAAAAGTGTGTACAAGGTTGTACAAGTGTGTACAAGGATGTACAAATTTGTACAAGGGCTGTACAAGTGTGTACGATGTGTAAAAGTTTGTACAAGGTTGTACAAGTTTGTACAAGTGTGTACAAGGTTGTACAATTGTGTACAAGGCTGTACAAGTGTGTACAAGGTTGTACAATTTTGTACAAGGCTGTACAAGTGTGTACAAGGTTGTACAAGTGTGTACAAGGTTGTACAATTGTGTACAAGGCTGTACAAGTGTGTACAAGGTTGTACAATTGTGTACAAGGCTGTACAAGTGTGTAAAAGGTTGTACAAGTGTGTACAAGGTTGTACAAGTGTGTACAAGGTTGTACAAGTATGTACAAGGTTGTACAAGTGTGTACAAGGTTGTACAAGTGTGTACGAGGTTGTACAAGTGTGTACGAGGTTGTACAATTGTGTACAAGGTTGTACAAGTGTGTACAAGGTTGTACAATTGTGTACAAGGCTGTACAAGTGTGTACAAGGTTGTACAAGGTTGTACAAGTGTGTACAAGGGTGTACAAGTTTTAACAAGGTTGTACAAGTGTGTACAAGGTTGTACAAGTGTGTACAAGGCTGTACAATTGTGTACAAGGTTGTACAAGTGTGTACAAGGTTGTACAAGTGTGTACAAGGTTGTACAATTGTGTACAAGGCTGTACAAGTGTGTACAAGGTTGTACAAGTGTGTACAAGGCTGTACAATTGTGTACAAGGTTGTACAAGTGTGTACAAGGTTGTACAAGTGTGTACAAGGTTGTACAATTGTGTACAAGACTGTACAAGTGTGTACAAAGTTGTGCAAGTGTGTACAAGGTTGTACAAGTGTGTACAAGGTTGTACAATTGTGTACAAGGTTGTACAAGTGTGTACAAGGTTGTACAAGTGTGTACAAGGGTGTACAATCGTGTACAAGGATGTACAAGTTTGTACAAGATTGTACAAGTGTGTACTGGGTTGTACAAGTGTGTACAAGATTGTATAAGTTTGTACAAGGTTGTACATGTGTGTACAAGGGTGTACAAGTGTGTACAAATGTGTACAAGTGTGTACAGGGGTGTACAAGTTTGTACAAGGGTGTACAAGTTTTACAAGGTTGTACAAGTGTGTACAAGTTGTGTACTGGGTTGTACAAGTGTGTACAAGATTGTATAAGTTTGTACAAGGTTGTACAAGTGTGTACAAGGGTGTACAAGTGTGTACAAATGTGTACAAGTGTGTACAGGGGTGTACAAGTTTGTACAAGGGTGTACAAGTTTTACAAGGTTGTACAAGTGTGTACAAGGTTGTACAAGTTGTGTACAAGGTTATACATGTGTGTACAAGGGTGTACAAGTGTGTACAAGGTTGTACAAGTGTGTACAAGCTTGTACAAGTGTGTACAAGGGTGTACATATTTGTTTTAATACAAATTACTAGTACACAAAACTAATAATAATATGAATTTGAAGTATAGGGATACAAGAATCAAGATTTCCATGAAGATTGCAGATATTTACTTCAACAAAGAATGTATCAAGAAGAGAATTACACCACAATACGCTAAAATCAAGATCAACTGTAACACCACTGCCGCTAAAAGAACCAAGGAACAAGGAGAGGTATTGTTCATCCAAAATATGATCAAACAACTTTACTGTGAAAAAGAAGAACTGAACCAGATTGCCTACGCCATCCACCTACAATTTTTGAGATCATACGGACTAATCGCATGGAATTTACTACACGAAATCGTCAGTGAAGAGGTTGAAGACGCCATGGACCGGAAATATTTACGGATAAACGACAAATTAGACAAACTCGTAGAGAAGAATACACTAATGAAGACTTGGATAGGACCAGTACAGAACACAAATTCCAGAAGAGAGTCATTAACCTTACAGACATTCAATTCAGTGAAGAAGAAACGAAAATACTGAACTACGGAATGAAGTACAATTTCCCAATGAAGAAGAAGGACGAAAACGAACTACTAGCTACTGAAGTTGAAGCAAATGTAAAATCACTCAGAGACGTAGACCATTATGCCGTTCGGAAGGAAGTGACAGCCAACGATTTCACCAGCCAAGGACCCATAGATCCCAGCAGAAATGAAGAACTGAAGACGTGCAACAAAATAAAGAAGAAACTGGAAGAGAATAGCTCAATCGTTGTAAAAGCAGACAAAAGCAACGCCATCGTAGTGCTCGGAAAAGAAGAATATGTAAAGAAGACGGAAGATTTCATCAAAGAAAATAACTTCAAAGAGCTGAAAAAGGATCCAACGCAGAGGTACCAAAGAGAGCTGTCCGACGTCGTGAAGAGATGCACCAGAGTGATTCCCGAAGAATGTCGACAGAAGATGAACATCCTAAATTCTAAAGCGCCCGTGATGAAAGGGATCCCAAAAATACACAAGAAGAATGTACCCATCAGACCATTAGTTAACTTTAAATGTGCTCCTACCTACAATGTTTCAAAATTGTTAGCAAGTAAGCTCAGCAATGATTTAGAATTAGAATATGTATACAATGTAAAGAATAGTTATGAATTTGTTGAACGTGTAAAGAACATAGATATAGATTCGAATAGTAGGCTTGTCTCATTTGATATCGCAAATCTGTACACAAACATACCTGTATCCGAAACTGTAGATCTTGTTAAATGTAGGCTTTTACAGAATAGTTTAGACGATGAATATGTCAATCAGATTGTAAAATTGCTTGTGACTGTTTTGAAGCAAAATTATTTTAGATTTAACAATAGATTTTACGAACAAACAGATGGTTTAGCTATGGGAAGTCCACTTTCGGCAATTTTGTCAGAAATATTTTTACAGCATCAGGAAAAAGAAATGTTAATGAATTTAAGAAAGAATCATGATGTAAAACTGTATGTTAGATATGTAGACGACATTCTTGTTATCTTCAGACAAGCCCAGGAGCAGGAGCACGAAACGATGATGCAGACACTAAACAGCCACCACCCGAACCTCACCTTTACCAACGAGTTTGAAGAAAACAAAAAGATCAACTTCCTGGACCTCACATTAGAGAGAAAAGACAGCAAGATAGAGTTTGACATCTACAGGAAACCTACGCAAACGGACACTACAATCAACAACAAGTCTATCCATCCGACAATCCACAAGACCGCAGCCTTTAGATCTATGCTGTACCGAGCCTATAAGATCCCACTTAGCCAAGCCAATAGGAAAAAAGAACTGGACACCATTAAGAAGATCGCTCAAGTGAATGGATTTCGAACCAAGACGATAGAGGACATCGCAAGGAAGACGAGGAGAAAAATCGATAGACAGAATACACTACACAGCAGGACAACATTAGAAGAGATAAAAGAGGAAAACACCAGATATATCACATTTAGCTACACGGGGACTACAACACAAAGGACTGCTAACAGATTCAAGAAATACGGAGTTTCAATAGCCTACAGGACTCAGAACACCATGAGTAAAATACTGCATCCAAAAATAGAAGATTGTAACAAATTCGACACTTCGGGCATCTATAAAATCAATTGTAACGATTGTGATAGCTTCTACATTGGACAGACTGTGAACTTCGTTAACCGCTTCAAAAACCACATATCTGCGTGGAGAAACAACAAACCGGAAAGATCAAATGTCGCACAACACCTGTTACAAAATGGTCATTCACTAGGAAAAATGGAGGATAGTCTAGATATTTTAAAGAATTGTAAGAAAGGATATGTAATGAATGCTTGGGAAGAATTATATATTTATAAGGAAAAATGTAAAGATAGAAATAAGTTGATTAATGAACAAATACATTTTGATTCCAGTTGTACTTATAAAAATGTATTGGCCGGTGCTTCCGGTAGCCAATAGGGTATAAGTAGGGACGCCATTCAAGATTCTTGTCATTCGCCTATTGGGTCTGATGATGATTGGAGTGTCCAATCGAAATCGATCACCACTTACCATCTTTTTTGTATATTTACCGTCTTGTGAGTAACAGTATAAGCGTAAATATATGTTTTAAGTGTTATAAGACGTTTCTTTTATTTACTTTCCGTACAAGGGTGTACAAGTGTGTACAAGGTTGTACAAGTTTTCACAAGGTTGTACAAGTGTGTACAAGGCGGTAAAATCGTGTACAAGGATGTACAAGTTTGTACAAGTTTGTACAAGGTTGTACAAGTGTGTACAAGGATGTACAAGTTTGTACAAGGGTGTACAAGTGTGTACGATAAGTAAAAGTGTGTACAAGGGTGTACAAGGTTGTACAAGTGTGTACAAGGTTGTACAATTGTGTACAAGGCTGTACAAGTGTGTACAAGGTTGTACAATTGTGTACAAGGCTGTACAAGTGTGTACAAGATTGTACAAGTGTGTACAAGGTTGTACAAGTGTGTACAAGGATGTACAAGTTTGTACAAGGATGTACAAGTGTGTACGATGTGTAAAAGTTTGTACAAGGGTGTACAAGGTTGTACAAGTGTGTACAAGGTTGTACAATTGTGTACAAGGCTGTACAAGTGTGTACAAGGTTTTACAATTTTGTACAAGGCTGTACAATTGTGTACAAGGTTGTACAAGTGTGTACAAGGCTGTACAATTGTGTACAAGGTTGTACAAGTGTGTACAAGGTTGTACAAGTGTGTACAAGGTTGTACAATTGTGTACAAGGCTGTACAAGTGTGTACAAGGTTGTACAAGTGTTTACAAGGTTGTACAAGTGTGTACAAGGTTGTACAAGTGTTTACAAGGTTGTACAAGTGTGTACAAGGTTGTACAAGTGTGTACAAGGTTGTACAAGTGTGTACAAGGTTGTACAATTGTGTATCAGGTTGTACAAGTGTGTACAAGGTTGTACAAGTGTGTACAAGGGTGTACTATCGTGTACAAGGATGTACAAGTTTGTACAAGTTTGTACAAGTTTGTACAAGTTTGTACAAGTTTGTACAAGTTTGTACAAGGTTTTACAAGTGTGTACAAGGATGTACAAGTTTGTACAAGGGTGCACAAGTGTGTACAAGGGTGTACAATCGTGTACAAGCTTGTACAAGTGTGTACAAGGGTGTACAGGTTTGTACAAGGTTGTACAAGGTTGTACAAGTGTGTACAAGGGTGTACAAATGTGTACAAGGATGTAAAAGTTTGTACAAGTGTGTACAAGTTTGTACAAGGTTGTACAAGTGTGTACAAGGTTTTACAATTGTGTACAAGGTTGTACAAGTGTGTACAAGGTTGTACAAGTGTGTACAAGGTTGTACAAGTGTGTACAAGGTTGTACAAGTGTGTACAACTTGTACAAGTGTGTACAAGCTTGTACAAGTGTGTACAAGGTTGTACAAGTTTGTACAAGGTTGTACAAGTGTGTACAAGTTTGTACAAGTGTGTACAAGTTTGTACAAGGTTGTACAAATGTGTACAAGGGTGTACAAAAGTGTACAAGGGTGCACAAGTTTGAACAAAGGTGTACAAGTGTGTACAAGCTTGTACAAGTGTGTACAAGCTTGTACAAGTGTGTACAAGGGTGTACAGGTTTGTACAAGGTTGTACAAGTCTGTACAAGGGTGTACAAGTGTGTACAAGGTTGTACAAGTGTGTACAAGCTTGTACAAGTTTGACAAGGGTGTACAAGTGTGTACAAGGTTGTACAAGTTTTTACATGGTTGTACAAGTGTGTACAAGGTTGTACAAGTGTGTACAAGGTTGTACAAGTGTGTACAAGGTTGTACAAGTGTGTACAAGGTTGTACAAGTGTGTACAAGGTTGTACAAGTGTGTACAAGGTTGTACAAGTGTGTACAAGGTTGTACAAGTGTGTACAAGGTTGTACAAGTGTGTACAAGGTTGTACAAGTGTGTACAAGTTGTACAAGTGTGTACAAGGTTGTACAAGTGTGTACAAGGTTGTACAAGTGTGTACAAGGTTGTAAAAGTGTGTACAAGGGTGTACAAGTGTGTACAAGGTTGTACAAGTTTTTACAAGGTTGTACAAGTGTGTACAAGGGTGTAAAATCGTGTACAAGGATGTACAAGTTTGTACAAGTTTGTACAAGGTTGTACAAGTGTGTACAAGGATGTACAAGTTTGTACAAGGGTGTACAAGTGTGTACGATAAATAAAAGTGTGTACAAGTGTGTACAAGGCTGTACAAGTGTGTACAAGGCTGTACAAGTGTGTACAAGTTTGTACAAGGGTGTACAAGGTTGTACAAGTGTGTACAAGGTTGTACAATTGTGTACAAGGCTGTACAATTTTGTACAAGGCTGTACAAGTGTGTACAAGGCTGTACAAGTGTGTACAAGGTTGTACAATTGTGTACAAGGCTGTACAATTGTGTACAAGGTTGTACAAGTGTGTACAAGGTTGTACAAGTGTGTACAAGGTTGTACAATTGTGTACAAGGCTGTACAAGTGTGTACAAGGTTGTACAAGTGTGTACAAGGTTGTACAAGTGTGTACAAGGTTGTACAATTGTGTGTCAGGTTGTACAAGTGTGTACAAGGTTGTACAAGTGTGTACAAGGGTGTACAATCGTGTACAAGGATGTACAAGTTTGTACAAGTTTGTACAAGTTTGTACAAGGTTGTACAAGTGTGTACAAGGATGTACAAGTTTGTACAAGGGAGTACAAGTTTGTACAAGATTGTACAAGTGTGTACTGGGTTGTACAAGTGTGTACAAGATTGTATAAGTTTGTACAAGGTTTTACAAGTGTGTACAAGGGTGTACAAGTGTGTACAAATGTGTACAAGTTTTACAAGGTTGTACAAGTTTTACAAGGTTGTACAAGTGTGTACAAGGTTGTACAAGTTGTGTACAATGTTGTACATGTGTGTACAAGGGTGTACAAGTTTTTACAAGGCTGTACAAGTGTGTACAAGGTTGTACAAGGTTGTACAAGGCTGTACAAGTGTGTACAAGGTTGTACAAGGTTGTACAAGTGTGTACAAGGGTGTACAAGTTTTTACAAGGTTGTACAAGTGTGTACAAGGTTGTACAAGTGTGTACAAGGCTGTACAATTGTGTACAAGGTTGTACAAGTGTGTACAAGGTTGTACAAGTGTGTAAAAGGTTGTACAATTGTGTACAAGGCTGTACAAGTGTGTACAAGGTTGTACAAGTGTGTACAAGGCTGTACAATTGTGTACAAGGTTGTACAAGTGTGTACAAGGTTGTACAAGTGTGTACAAGGTTGTACAATTGTGTACAAGGCTGTACAAGTGTGTTCAAGGTTGTACAAGTGTGTACAAGGTTGTACAAGTGTGTACAAGGGTGTACAATTGTGTACAAGGATGTTCAAGTGTGTACAAGGTTGTACAAGTGTGTACAAGGATGTACAAGTTTGTACAAGGGCTGTACAAGTGTGTACGATGTGTAAAAGTTTGTACAAGGGTGTACAAGTTTGTACAAGTGTGTACAAGGTTGTACAATTGTGTACAAGGTTGTACAAGTGTGTACAAGGTTGTACAAGTGTGTACAAGGTTGTACAAGTGTGTACAAGGTTGTACAAGTGTGTACAAGGTTGTACAAGTGTGTACAAGGTTGTACAAGTGTGTACAAGGGTGTACAAGTGTGTACAAGGTTGTACAAGTTTTTACAAGGTTGTACAAGTGTGTACAAGGGTGTAAAATCGTGTACAAGGATGTACAAGTTTGTACAAGTTTGTACAAGGTTGTACAAGTGTGTACAAGGATGTACAAGTTTGTACAAGGGTGTACAAGTGTGTACGATAAGTAAAAGTGTGTACAAGGGTGTACAAGGTTGTACAAGTGTGTACAAGGTTGTACAATTGTGTACAAGGCTGTACAACTGTGTACAAGGTTGTACAATTGTGTACAAGGATGTACAAGTGTGTACAAGGTTGTACAAGTGTGTACAAGGTTGTACAAGTGTGTACAAGGATGTACAAGTTTGTACAAGGGTGTACAAGTGTGTACGATGTGTAAAAGTTTGTACAAGGGTGTACAAGGTTGTACAAGTGTGTACAAGGTTGTACAATTGTGTACAAGGCTGTACAATTTTGTACAAGGCTGTACAAGTGTGTACAAGGCTGTACAAGTGTGTACAAGGTTGTACAATTGTGTACAAGGCTGTACAATTGTGTACAAGGTTGTACAAGTGTGTACAAGGTTGTACAAGTGTGTACAAGGTTGTACAATTGTGTACAAGGCTGTACAAGTGTGTACAAGGTTGTACAAGTGTGTACAAGGTTGTACAAGTGTGTACAAGGTTGTACAAGTGTTTACAAGGTTGTACAAGTGTGTACAAGGTTGTACAAGTGTGTACAAGGTTGTACAAGTGTGTACAAGGTTGTACAATTGTGTATCAGGTTGTACAAGTGTGTACAAGGTTGTACAAGTGTGTACAAGGGTGTACTATCGTGTACAAGGATGTACAAGTTTGTACAAGTTTGTACAAGTTTGTACAAGTTTGTACAAGGTTTTACAAGTGTGTACAAGGATGTACAAGTTTGTACAAGGGTGCACAAGTGTGTACAAGGGTGTACAATCGTGTACAAGCTTGTACAAGTGTGTACAAGGGTGTACAGGTTTGTACAAGGTTGTACAAGGTTGTACAAGTGTGTACAAGGGTGTACAAATGTGTACAAGGATGTAAAAGTTTGTACAAGTGTGTACAAGTTTGTACAAGGTTGTACAAGTGTGTACAAGGTTTTACAATTGTGTACAAGGTTGTACAAGTGTGTACAAGGTTGTACAAGTGTGTACAAGGTTGTACAAGTGTGTACAAGGTTGTACAAGTGTGTACAACTTGTACAAGTGTGTACAAGCTTGTACAAGTGTGTACAAGGTTGTACAAGTTTGTACAAGGTTGTACAAGTGTGTACAAGTTTGTACAAGTGTGTACAAGTTTGTACAAGGTTGTACAAATGTGTACAAGGGTGTACAAAAGTGTACAAGGGTGCACAAGTTTGAACAAAGGTGTACAAGTGTGTACAAGCTTGTACAAGTGTGTACAAGCTTGTACAAGTGTGTACAAGGGTGTACAGGTTTGTACAAGGTTGTACAAGTGTGTACAAGGGTGTACAAGTGTGTACAAGGTTGTACAAGTGTGTACAAGCTTGTACAAGTGTGTACAAGGGTGTACAAGTGTGTACAAGGTTGTACAAGTTTTTACATGGTTGTACAAGTGTGTACAAGGTTGTACAAGTGTGTACAAGGTTGTACAAGTGTGTACAAGGTTGTACAAGTGTGTACAAGGTTGTACAAGTGTGTACAAGGTTGTACAAGTGTGTACAAGGTTGTACAAGTGTGTACAAGGTTGTACAAGTGTGTACAAGGTTGTACAAGTGTGTACAAGTTGTACAAGTGTGTACAAGGTTGTACAAGTGTGTACAAGGTTGTACAAGTGTGTACAAGGTTGTAAAAGTGTGTACAAGGGTGTACAAGTGTGTACAAGGTTGTACAAGTTTTTACAAGGTTGTACAAGTGTGTACAAGGGTGTAAAATCGTGTACAAGGATGTACAAGTTTGTACAAGTTTGTACAAGGTTGTACAAGTGTGTACAAGGATGTACAAGTTTGTACAAGGGTGTACAAGTGTGTACGATAAATAAAAGTGTGTACAAGTGTGTACAAGGCTGTACAAGTGTGTACAAGGCTGTACAAGTGTGTACAAGTTTGTACAAGGGTGTACAAGGTTGTACAAGTGTGTACAAGGTTGTACAATTGTGTACAAGGCTGTACAATTTTGTACAAGGCTGTACAAGTGTGTACAAGGCTGTACAAGTGTGTACAAGGTTGTACAATTGTGTACAAGGCTGTACAATTGTGTACAAGGTTGTACAAGTGTGTACAAGGTTGTACAAGTGTGTACAAGGTTGTACAATTGTGTACAAGGCTGTACAAGTGTGTACAAGGTTGTACAAGTGTGTACAAGGTTGTACAAGTGTGTACAAGGTTGTACAATTGTGTGTCAGGTTGTACAAGTGTGTACAAGGTTGTACAAGTGTGTACAAGGGTGTACAATTGTGTACAAGGCTGTACAATTTTGTACAAGGCTGTACAAGTGTGTACAAGGCTGTACAAGTGTGTACAAGGTTGTACAATTGTGTACAAGGCTGTACAATTGTGTACAAGGTTGTACAAGTGTGTACAAGGTTGTACAAGTGTGTACAAGGTTGTACAATTGTGTACAAGGCTGTACAAGTGTGTACAAGGTTGTACAAGTGTGTACAAGGTTGTACAAGTGTGTACAAGGTTGTACAATTGTGTGTCAGGTTGTACAAGTGTGTACAAGGTTGTACAAGTGTGTACAAGGGTGTACAATCGTGTACAAGGATGTACAAGTTTGTACAACTTTGTACAAGTTTGTACAAGGTTGTACAAGTGTGTACAAGGATGTACAAGTTTGTACAAGGGAGTACAAGTTTGTACAAGATTGTACAAGTGTGTACTGGGTTGTACAAGTGTGTACAAGATTGTATAAGTTTGTACAAGGTTTTACAAGTGTGTACAAGGGTGTACAAGTGTGTACAAATGTGTACAAGTTTTACAAGGTTGTACAAGTGTGTACAAGGTTGTACAAGTTGTGTACAATGTTGTACATGTGTGTACAAGGGTGTACAAGTTTTTACAAGGCTGTACAAGTGTGTACAAGGTTGTACAAGGTTGTACAAGGCTGTACAAGTGTGTACAAGGTTGTACAAGGTTGTACAAGTGTGTACAAGGGTGTACAAAATTTTACAAGGTTGTACAAGTGTGTACAAGGTTGTACAAGTGTGTACAAGGCTGTACAATTGTGTACAAGGTTGTACAAGTGTGTACAAGGTTGTACAAGTGTGTACAAGGTTGTACAATTGTGTACAAGGCTGTACAAGTGTGTACAAGGTTGTACAAGTGTGTACAAGGCTGTACAATTGTGTACAAGGTTGTACAAGTGTGTACAAGGTTGTACAAGTGTGTACAAGGTTGTACAATTGTGTACAAGGCTGTACAAGTGTGTTCAAGGTTGTACAAGTGTGTACAAGGTTGTACAAGTGTGTACAAGGGTGTACAATTGTGTACAAGGATGTTCAAGTGTGTACAAGGTTGTACAAGTGTGTACAAGGATGTACAAGTTTGTACAAGGGCTGTACAAGTGTGTACGATGTGTAAAAGTTTTGTACAAGGGTGTACAAGTTTGTACAAGTGTGTACAAGGTTGTAATATTGTGTACAAGGTTGTACAAGTGTGTACAAGGTTGTACAAGTGTGTACAAGGTTGTACAAGTGTGTACAAGGTTGTACAAGTGTGTACAAGGTTGTACAAGTGTGTACAAGGGTGTACAAGTGTGTACAAGGTTGTACAAGTTTTTACAAGGTTGTACAAGTGTGTACAAGGGTGTAAAATCGTGTACAAGGATGTACAAGTTTGTACAAGTTTGTACAAGGTTGTACAAGTGTGTACAAGGATGTACAAGTTTGTACAAGGGTGTACAAGTGTGTACGATAAGTAAAAGTGTGTACAAGGGTGTACAAGGTTGTACAAGTGTGTACAAGGTTGTACAATTGTGTACAAGGCTGTACAACTGTGTACAAGGTTGTACAATTGTGTACAAGGATGTACAAGTGTGTACAAGGTTGTACAAGTGTGTACAAGGTTGTACAAGTGTGTACAAGGTTGTACAATTGTGTACAAGGCTGTACAATTTTGTACAAGGCTGTACAAGTGTGTACAAGGCTGTACAAGTGTGTACAAGGTTGTACAATTGTGTACAAGGCTGTACAATTGTGTACAAGGTTGTACAAGGGTGTACAAGGGTGTACAGGTTTGTACAAGGTTGTACAAGGTTGTACAAGTATGTACAAGGGTGTACAAATGTGTACAAGGATGTAAAAGTTTGTACAAGTGTGTACAAGTTTGTACAAGGTTGTACAAGTGTGTACAAGGTTTTACAATTGTGTACAAGTTTGTACAAGTGTGTACAAGGTTGTACAAGTGTGTACAAGGTTGTACAAGTGTGTACAAGGTTGTACAATTGTGTATCAGGTTGTACAAGGATGTACAAGTGTGTACAAGGTTGTACAAGTGTGTACAAGGTTGTACAAGTGTGTACAAGGTTGTACAATTGTGTACAAGGCTGTACAATTTTGTACAAGGCTGTACAAGTGTGTACAAGGCTGTACAAGTGTGTACAAGGTTGTACAATTGTGTACAAGGCTGTACAATCGTGTACAAGCTTGTACAAGTGTGTACAAGGGTGTACAGGTTTGTACAAGGTTGTACAAGGTTGTACAAGTATGTACAAGGGTGTACAAATGTGTACAAGGATGTAAAAGTTTGTACAAGTGTGTACAAGTTTGTACAAGGTTGTACAAGTGTGTACAAGGTTTTACAATTGTGTACAAGGTTGTACAAGTGTGTACAAGGTTGTACAAGTGTGTACAAGGTTGTACAAGTGTGTACAAGGTTGTACAAGTGTGTACAACTTGTACAAGTGTGTACAAGCTTGTACAAGTGTGTACAAGGTTGTACAAGTTTGTACAAGGTTGTACAAGTGTGTACAAGTTTGTACAAGTGTGTACAAGTTTGTACAAGGTTGTACAAATGTGTACAAGGGTGTACAAAAGTGTACAAGGGTGCACAAGTTTGAACAAAGGTGTACAAGTGTGTACAAGCTTGTACAAGTGTGTACAAGCTTGTACAAGTGTGTACAAGGGTGTACAGGTTTGTACAAGGTTGTACAAGTGTGTACAAGGGTGTACAAGTGTGTACAAGGTTGTACAAGTGTGTACAAGCTTGTACAAGTGTGTACAAGGGTGTACAAGTGTGTACAAGGTTGTACAAGTTTTTACATGGTTGTACAAGTGTGTACAAGGTTGTACAAGTGTGTACAAGGTTGTACAAGTGTGTACAAGGTTGTACAAGTGTGTACAAGGTTGTACAAGTGTGTACAAGGTTGTACAAGTGTGTACAAGGTTGTACAAGTGTGTACAAGGTTGTACAAGTGTGTACAAGGTTGTACAAGTGTGTACAAGGTTGTACAAGTGTGTACAAGGTTGTACAAGTGTGTACAAGTTGTACAAGTGTGTACAAGGTTGTACAAGTGTGTACAAGGTTGTACAAGTGTGTACAAGGTTGTAAAAGTGTGTACAAGGGTGTACAAGTGTGTACAAGGTTGTACAAGTTTTTACAAGGTTGTACAAGTGTGTACAAGGGTGTAAAATCGTGTACAAGGATGTACAAGTTTGTACAAGTTTGTACAAGGTTGTACAAGTGTGTACAAGGATGTACAAGTTTGTACAAGGGTGTACAAGTGTGTACGATAAATAAAAGTGTGTACAAGTGTGTACAAGGCTGTACAAGTGTGTACAAGGCTGTACAAGTGTGTACAAGTTTGTACAAGGGTGTACAAGGTTGTACAAGTGTGTACAAGGTTGTACAATTGTGTACAAGGCTGTACAATTTTGTACAAGGCTGTACAAGTGTGTACAAGGCTGTACAAGTGTGTAAAAGGTTGTACAATTGTGTACAAGGCTGTACAATTGTGTACAAGGTTGTACAAGTGTAAACAAGGTTGTACAAGTGTGTACAAGGTTGTACAATTGTGTACAAGGCTGTACAAGTGTGTACAAGGTTGTACAAGTGTGTACAAGGTTGTACAAGTGTGTACAAGGTTGTACAATTGTGTGTCAGGTTGTACAAGTGTGTACAAGGTTGTACAAGTGTGTACAAGGGTGTACAATCGTGTACAAGGATGTACAAGTTTGTACAAGTTTGTACAAGTTTGTACAAGGTTGTACAAGTGTGTACAAGGATGTACAAGTTTGTACAAGGGAGTACAAGTTTGTACAAGATTGTACAAGTGTGTACTGGGTTGTACAAGTGTGTACAAGATTGTATAAGTTTGTACAAGGTTTTACAAGTGTGTACAAGGGTGTACAAGTGTGTACAAATGTGTACAAGTTTTACAAGGTTGTACAAGTGTGTACAAGGTTGTACAAGTTGTGTACAATGTTGTACATGTGTGTACAAGGGTGTACAAGTTTTTACAAGGCTGTACAAGTGTGTACAAGGTTGTACAAGGTTGTACAAGGCTGTACAAGTGTGTACAAGGTTGTACAAGGTTGTACAAGTGTGTACAAGGGTGTACAAGTTTTTACAAGGTTGTACAAGTGTGTACAAGGTTGTACAAGTGTGTACAAGGCTGTACAATTGTGTACAAGGTTGTACAAGTGTGTACAAGGTTGTACAAGTGTGTACAAGGTTGTACAATTGTGTACAAGGCTGTACAAGTGTGTACAAGGTTGTACAAGTGTGTACAAGGCTGTACAATTGTGTACAAGGTTGTACAAGTGTGTACAAGGTTGTACAAGTGTGTACAAGGTTGTACAATTGTGTACAAGGCTGTACAAGTGTGTTCAAGGTTGTACAAGTGTGTACAAGGTTGTACAAGTGTGTACAAGGGTGTACAATTGTGTACAAGGATGTTCAAGTGTGTACAAGGTTGTACAAGTGTGTACAAGGATGTACAAGTTTGTACAAGGGCTGTACAAGTGTGTACGATGTGTAAAAGTTTGTACAAGGGAGTACAAGTTTGTACAAGTGTGTACAAGGTTGTACAATTGTGTACAAGGTTGTACAAGTGTGAACAAGGTTGTACAAGTGTGTACAAGGTTGTACAAGTGTGTACAAGGTTGTACAAGTGTGTACAAGGTTGTACAAGTGTGTACAAGGTTGTACAAGTGTGTACAAGGGTGTACAAGTGTGTACAAGGTTGTACAAGTTTTAACAAGGTTGTACAAGTGTGTACAAGGGTGTAAAATCGTGTACAAGGATGTACAAGTTTGTACAAGTTTGTACAAGGTTGTACAAGTGTGTACAAGGATGTACAAGTTTGTACAAGGGTGTACAAGTGTGTACGATAAGTAAAAGTGTGTACAAGGGTGTACAAGGTTGTACAAGTGTGTACAAGGTTGTACAATTGTGTACAAGGCTGTACAACTGTGTACAAGGTTGTACAATTGTGTACAAAGATGTACAAGTGTGTACAAGGTTGTACAAGTGTGTACAAGGTTGTACAAGTGTGTACAAGGATGTACAAGTTTGTACAAGGGTGTACAAGTGTGTACGATGTGTAAAAGTTTGTACAAGGGTGTACAAGGTTGTACAAGTGTGTACAAGGTTGTACAATTGTGTACAAGGCTGTACAATTTTGTACAAGGCTGTACAAGTGTGTACAAGGCTGTACAAGTGTGTACAAGGTTGTACAATTGTGTACAAGGCTGTACAATTGTGTACAAGGTTGTACAAGTGTGTACAAGGTTGTACAAGTGTGTACAAGGTTGTACAATTGTGTACAAGGCTGTACAAGTGTGTACAAGGTTGTACAAGTGTGTACAAGGTTGTACAAGTGTGTACAAGGTTGTACAATTGTGTGTCAGGTTGTAC
>NW_026543427.1:0-29646 GCF_028750875.1 Macrosteles quadrilineatus
AATTCAGCAGGTTGGCACTTACAAGACATAATACTCAATTACTAATCGGAGATACTATGCTTTAAGATTCATGTTTCATATTGTAAATTTAGCATGAAAATATATGGTTTGTTAACATTTCAAATCCGGCGTTCTTATTGGGACACCCTTTATATAACATTCAATCCAATATAAATTAAGAAAGGATAAAATTAATTTTACAATTTTGTTTTCAGCACAAATACAAAACAAACTAAATTACACTATAAACTAAAGCAACAAATATTTTATTTACTCGTCTCTGCTGGTAAAATGCTGTATAATTAAAAGTAAATAAAAAACTAAATGTTTTTGTCTTTAACCTTTCTTTCTTACATTTTGTATTTTCAAAGCAAAATATTTGGTGTACAAATTATAATTATATTAGAATCTATAAATCCAAATTCAATACTAAATATCAAAAATCACAAAAATCAATTTGTAAATCTTGTTAACTACTTACAGAGATTGGTAAAATAAATATTATTACATCCAGTTTAAATACAGAGAGGGGAAACTCAATCAAAAGTTTCCAAAGTAGATTTGTCTTGAGGAAGATTCATAAGTGTATTCAGATGAGGATTTCTCCATATTGTCAGCTCAGGTTCATATCTACACAATTGTGTTTGACAACTTTGCCGGTGTATCAGGCTAAAGAAGGCTGAACTTAAACAAATAAGTCTCTGAAACCCAGTCTCGTTCATTGTCTTCCGCCACTCAAGCTGTCAAACCTACAATAGTAGTTTTCATTACTAGACTGGAAAGTGACTCATTGCGGGGAGAGATGGCATTTTCGCGCGAGGCGAAGCCGAGCGCTGGAAACGCCATCGTGCCCCGCAATGACACTTTCGAGGCGAGTATTGAACATTATTTTTCATTACGATACCGAAAACTTATAAAAACATGAAAATTTTCGTTTATTTAACTTAGTATTAAGAGAAAAAACCGAACTAATGAAAAAAAACTCAACTCTGAATTATTAATAAGTGCACGGAAAAAACTCATAACGCTAACTTTCCGTGTGTATGTACCTCGACATAAGCACGGAAACTTATTGTTATGAGTTTTTTCCGTGCACTTATTAATAATTGCATGGCCAATAGTTTGAGGAAAAACAGACTATTTTGGGTAAAAAAAAGTATCTTTATTAAATTAACTACAGAACAAGCTGATGAATAAACAAATAAAGAAAGAGACCTTTGATGATTACATAGGATCAACACGCTGATAAATCTTTATTAATGAAAATGAAAATGTATGTTAAAGTCGCAGTTTTGATTTTCACTTATGTTTAACATTTTTTGTGGTAGCTTTAGGTTTTTTCTCATTTCTGCAACATTGACTTCCGAGTGTGTTCCATCAACTTTATTATTTTCTTGAATGAAATTGCGATTTTGCACAGTATCTTCTTCTGATGAAATTACATCGTCGATTGTAAAATATTGTTTTGAAACCAGATTCACCTCTTCATCATTGTTAGAAATGTTATTGAGTGGCAGTGAATCCAAAGAGGAATTGTTGTAATTTGAAATTGAATTAGTAATGTCTCTGATTGGAAGTAAATGCAAAGAGGAATTGTTTTGATTTGAGATTGAAGTACTTGGTTTTGAAAAAAGTTTTTTAGACACATCAATTTTTCTATTTATGGACTCCTCAATGTAACCTTCAGCAACGGTTGCACTTTTCCAGCCTCCGTGCCTCTTGAGTGTGAGTAAATCCGCTCCCCCTTCCACCAGCATTGACGCGGATGTGCGTCGAATAGCATGACCTGTGTAGGATTCAGGCTGTTCTAGCTTAAGGTACTGGGCGACCTTTTTGGGAACATCCGAAATCGTATGACTCCCGACATGTTGTGCTACGCACTTGCCTTGCCTGAAGCCAACAAAAAATCTAGGGCTCGTCATTTGTGATGGGCGTAAAGACAAATATTTACGTACTAGCTGGCAGGGTTGATACGTACATTCATCGTCTGTAATGATGAAACTTCTGCTAGCATGTGTTTTACCATCTCTCAATGTAACCTTAATGAAACTGCCATAATCTTTTACGTCATTTATGCTAAGGCGTATTAGATCATCTCGCCTAAGGGCTCCAAAAATGCCAAACGTCAAAATTACTTTACTTAACAATCATTCTTTGTCGGGAGCGTTGATCATGAACTGAGAAATTTGATCAGATGTAAAAACATTCGCTTTTTTAGGTTTTGAAACCAACAGACTTTTTCTTTAAAAATGCAACTGTTTTTGGAAATTTTAAATTTCCAAGATTTTCTTTTACTTTTAAGACATTTTTAACCATTGAATACTTGCTCCACAAGGTGCTAGGTTTCATAGTTTTCGACAGTTCTGACATATAGACTAGAAGTATGTCATCATTAACCTGGCTAGGTTAATGTTTTCTTTTTGACACCAAGTACAAAGCTTATCGTATTCATTTTCGTATCTTAAACGCGACACATCAGGCAATAATTCGTTTGTTACACTTACCGCTCTGTTCATCAAAGTTTCAGGAATATTATCCATATTAGTACACATAGTTCAAAGAATCTATCTCAACAAACATAACCTAACTGACAATGTCAATATACAGGGTGTTCATTTGAAAACTTTCCATATCTGTTGTGTGCAAAGGTAAGGCTTTTAACACTTGTTCGTTCTCATTTCCCCCTAATTTGGACATCCAATAAAAATTATTTTCAATTTTGAAAAATGCCCCAAAAGGGCCCAATTTGGGGGGTAGGGGTGCTTTTTGAGAAATTTTCAAATGTAAACATGGGTTGTGTGATACATCAATTTAAAGGTCTAATCACCCCGATCATTTTGGTGCAAAAAAAGTTTAATTATCTTTAACCGTATTTACAGGGTGGGTCAAAACGTTTTAAAAAAGGACTTTGAAGTTAAGTACCGTATTACCCTAAATACTGAACGGAACAGCGCCAAATTTCTTTCCAAGCTTATTCTTGAGCTACTCTTTAAGATAACTTGTAGTAAGGGCATTTTCCATGTTATTTTCTAATCAAAAAAAATCTCAAATTTTAAGAATAAAAGAAAGCTGAAAACTCAAAATTCTTAAATAGCAAGGTATGACAAATTTCATACCACGTGAAAGGTCCTTTTTTAACAAACATTTTACGTATTTAAGTTTTCTTTCTATCTCTTACCGTTTAAAAATTGCAGGTGGAAAAACATAATTTTCTATGGTAAAATTATAACTAGTTTTCTAATAAAACACATTGCACTTTGTACAACGATGTAGTAGGATTCATAACAAATTGATCGACTACTTTAACGTGTGTCAGAATTCATCTTGGACTCTTCATCCTGTTCTTTTCTCATTGGTAACTGAGCCAGTTTCAGAAAACTTCCTAACTAAATCATTTACAGCCATATGACTCAAGGTAAATAAGGTTATACCTGGATATCTATCGTTAAACACTTTGCAGTTATCCTGGAACACTTTTGTTATGACCAATAAGTAAAAATAAAGTCTATTTTTTTAAGTTTACACCATATTTGATTAGGTACTACAGAAAATGGTACTTTTGAAATTAGTACTACCATTGACTAGTCAATGGTACAACAGAAAGCGGCCCACGCTTGGGTTTTTCTCATCAGCTATAAAACTTGTTTTTCACAAAGTAAAACGTAATGACTTGTTTGCCTATCTGCCTAAAAATAATTATGAATTGTTTCCTTCAGTTATTGCACCATTTAATGTGTCTAGAGACGAATTTTGGCTGTTTTATTAGAAAACTAGTTACAATTTTACCATAGAAAATTATGTTTCTCTACTGCAATTTTTAAACGGTAAGAGATAGAAAGAAAACTTAAATACGTAAAATGTTTGTTAAAAAAGGACCTTTAACGTGGTATGAAATTTGTCATACCTTGCTATTTAAGAATTTTGAGTTTTCAGCTTTCTTTTATTCTTAAAATTTGAGATTTTTTTTTGATTAGAAAATAACATGGAAAATGCCCTTACTACAAGTTATCTTAAAGAGTAGCTCAAGAATAAGCTTGGAAAGAAATTTGGCGCTGTTCCGTTCAGTATTTAGGGTAATACGGTACTTAACTTCAAAGTCCTTTTTTAAAAACGTTTTATTTTGACCCACCCTGTAAATACGGTTAAAGATAATTAAACTTTTTTGCACCAAAATGATCGGGGTGATTAGACCTTTAAATTGATGTATCACACAACCCATGTTTACATTTGAAAATTTCTCAAAAAGCACCCCTACCCCCCAAATTGGGCCCTTTTGGGGCATTTTTCAAAATTGAAAATAATTTGAAAATAATTTTATTGGATTTGGCATGTCCAAATTAGGGGAATTGAGAACAAACAAGTGTTAAAAGCCTTACCTTTGCACACAACAGATATGGAAAGTTTTCAAATGAACACCCTGTATAAGCGAGGAATGTGTTTTCAACAACAATACAATCAGCTGATCTGACTGCACCGCAAAATCCCATAGCGGTTACTTTCCGTGCAGTACATACGCACGGAAAGTTAACGTTATGTAACTTTTCCGTGCAGTAGCGGGAATTACCTATTTTCTTATCTCATTTTACGTTTAGAAAGTGTACTTTCGTGTGTAGAGTAATGAAAACTTATTTCTGTTACTTTACTAACTGTATTATTGAATATACTTTTTAACCACTCAAATGAATTAGTTGAGTAAATATTATTTTGTATTGCAAATTTCTTAAAGGTTTTTTTATTGTTTTAACATTGTAAAGCTGACAATCACGTTTTTGTCAAAGAAAGCTGCCTCCTGTGTTAACGGTTTGAATGAAATGTAATAAATAAATAAGGCTAGTCTGAGCTATAGAGTATTAATTGCTTGTAATTACAAAGAAGTTCATTCAATATTCAATAGTATATTAAGCAATGGTTACTACTGAGTAGCATTAATACTTGTTTTAATTTCCTGTAATCCAACTACTAGGAGATCACGAATTGTGGATATTTATAGGCATGCACTGTGGATGCGATACTCCCTGGTGTGGATTTACGTCCGCACTAGTGAGTACTACGACTATCCGCAGTACTATCTTGATAATTAGACCAGTTCGTTAATACCAAGGCAAACATGTGGTTCGGATTCCAGTATAAACTGTAGGTCCCTTAGTTGCCATTAGCTGTATGGGCTATTAATTAACAGCCGTGTCTAAGGAATATGTCGGCCTTAGTCACTAACAAGACTACAAGATCGCGCAACTCATCATACTCTTAACTCCATTCATACTTGACTTAAAATATCTACTTTCTATGTTCACCATTTCATTGAATAGTACAAAAGAAAAGTTAAGTATTTTTAAATCAAATCAAGGATAAAACTTTACTAGCTCCTTTGCATATTATTAACTACACCATTGGGAAGATTTGCTTTTATTTTACCACCATGCAAAGGTCACTAGACTAAGAGATCGTATGGTAAATAAACAGGCCCATTATCAACAGGTTAAAAGTTAATCAATGGTTTCAAACAATGGTTTTGGAAAAATTAAACTACCAATAAAAATTTTATAAATATATTTTCTTTGCAAAATCGTAAGTAAAGCACTTTGTTTAGAATAAAATCGTTCTCTCGCTTATACGAATAGTGATCTTATAATCTTATAATTTATAATAATCATCTCATTAACTACTTTTATTAACTTCTAAATTTATTTAAAAACCTAAATAATCTTTTTTAGACGTCGAATGGAAACAAATTTATAATAAAAACCTTTTTTGTTTCAGTTTAGAATATTTTGTTCTCGTTTAAAAGACTTAAATGAGTGTCTAATAGCTTGTTGGTGCCACATCATGAAAAACCCCCTATATTTGACTAGTAATTTTAAAACAATAAATTAATTACAGTATTTATTTGTGAGCATTACAAATAGGTAGTGTATTTCCACTGTTATTGCAGAGAAAACACTGATTTTGTGGTATTTAATGAAAGCTTTCTAAACAAAGCATGACAAAACTTGACACAACAGTCGATGTTGTCTGTGTGTGACGCAGCTTAAGTGATTAATTGGGACCGATGTAACAAACAGCTTGTTTTGTGATACTGTTGGTCTTTCGTTTTAAAATAATGATTAAAATATAATCCCCTATTGCTGTATGAGTGTTAGGTCATTTCCAAAACACACTCCATTGCAGATTTATCATCATTGTATCTGAAAACAATTCTAAGGTCTTTATCTGCTTCTCGTGGATTGCGTTTTGTGGTTATCGAAGTTTTGTTAATTAACCAGCTACAAACTTTGCGTAGCCCCATCTACGAGCATTTAGTCTACACATAATGGTATCTTCTTTCACGACCAAGTAGTAACGCACAAATTTTAAAATCTCTTTGAAAGTTAGAGCAAAGATACTTTGTCGACCAAGGCACTGTCAATGTCAACAACATAACAATATAATAAAAAGGCTCTTATATTTGAAATAGGTAATATGCCTAACTTCACAGCAAATGCAAAGGCTTACGCTTTTAAGCTTAAATCTGTTAAGCATTCTCAATTTAATAGCGTTATATTGAATGTAATAGCGGATTTTATTTTCGTTTGAGATAAATGACTTCTCGGTATAAGTCTCGAATTACAAATTTTCTAAATTAAATTGTTAAATCGATTATTTATTCTTAGTCAATATACAGGGTGACAAAAAAGTCTGGAACGGCTTAGTATCTTTTTAACTATTTTTTTTTTTAATCAAACCTTTCACATCATCTTATAAGTATGAGAACTACTTTTTGCAAGCATTGCCATTTTTTGACCTTAACCAGGGGACGGCCCATGAGGAGTAGGTACATAATCTTTAATGTAAGCATAGGTTGATATGCACATCATTTTAAAGGTCTGGTCAAGTGCAGTAAAGGTTCAGCCGTTACAAAATGGCGGCAGTCCAAAGTTCTTAAGGAATATACCTGCGCAGGCCGCAGGCCTTAGTATTGGTAAATACTTATAGTCAACATTAGCCGGGAAATCTGAAACTCGGTACATTTTTTTTAAGATTGAATAATATAAGTCTATGAGCTAGTTGACTTTAAATAGTATATTTCATTGCTAGGACCGAAAGTGACATTTTCCGTCGCGCGCTCAAGTTTTTCACGTGCGAGGCGAAGCCGAGTATGTGAGAGCTATTTTCACCTACGAGGCGAAGCCGAGGACGGGAATAATGGAGCAAGTGCCGGATAATAACTTTCGGTACGAGTTATGAACGATACTTTTCATCACGACGCAAAAATACACAAACACAGAATAGCAGACCTCAGTAATAATACAACTATTTTATTTCTCAATTAATTTGATTGAACATAAAAAAATGAAATAACATTTTCTAAAAGGAAACCTACGTATATTTCTCAATACATTTTGTTTAAATATCAAAATAAAAGAATAAAACAACTTTGAACAATACATACAGCTGATTCAAATCATTAAATTAAACCATAACAAAACACCAGCGCGCGTAGTGAATAAATAGATAACTAATTGAGAGCGAGGGAAAGTAAATTTAGAGCGAGGGAAAATCAGCTGATCGATTTTCCCTCGCCCTAAATTAGAGCTTGGGAAACAACTACTTTCATTGATGTCAGCTGTTATCGAAAGTAGTTACTTTCGTTACGGAGTGATGAAAATACAATTTCAGCTCTCAAGCTAATGTTGAATACGAGTATTTACCAATGTGCAGGTATATTCCACATAAACTTTGGACAGCCGCCATTTTGTAACGGATGAACCTTTTAAGACGTGGTTTCCGGCAATGAACTCCACTTGACTAACTCTTTAAAATGATGTGCATATCAACCTATGCTCACATTAAAGATTATGTACCTACTCCTCATGGGTCGTCCCCTGGTAGAGGTAAAAAAATGATAATGCTCGGAAAATTAGTTTTCATACATGTAAGTTGATGTGAAAGGTTTAAATTTTCTAACGGATTTAGTTAAAAAGATATTAAGCTGTTTCCAGACTTTTTTGTCACCCTGTATATCAATTAATCAGTAAACATAGCATTTGAGCTAATATGTTTTAATTTCTGCTTTCATTACAGTAAATACTGTCCGTCCCGTAATCATCAAATGGACCGTTAAAATCATGCGCGTGGCATTAATGAAGGTTACAAATGAGATTTTTACTGAAATTGTCTCATTAAAATGCGATGTGCTTTTATTCAATTCACAGATTGCTGCAATCATTTGCATATTTAGTACCTTGATTATCAATTGACCTGGTAATTCCGTCAGATTTACCTCTCGCTACTATTTCACTGCAACCAGAATTCGGACAGTAGTTGGCAATAATAGTCTTAATTTTAATTCTTTTGTTTTACTTCAAGCTCAGAGTAATAAAACAAACAACTTTTGTTTTATTACTCTGAGCTTCAAGCTATAATATCATTTACCTCCATAACTTTGACGATAATGGACTCGACATGAACTTTTTAACTGCACAGTAAAAATAATTGTATATTTCTATTTCACGTTTACGAAATAATCTTTAGTCGCATTTGAGTGATCAAGTTTTTTGCCTTGGAGTAATAACACATAACCCAAACACTACAGCTAGGTGGGAAGACAGATGAGTCAGACACGGTTAGTTTTAGTCCGGTATACCTGCACCATTGTATCACTGTTGTATCGTTCTTAACCCGTAACAGTACTTTGCTGTTTGTAGTACGGTTTACACAAAAAAAAATAGTCTTAGTTGAATTCCCAGTTTCGTTGTTTGCACTTTTAAAGTCGTGATGGACTAACACGCAATGCTATATGTTGAATCGTATTATTTTCAATTTTTAATTTTTATTTTTATTATTTTTATTTTTGACACAGCGTATTTTTATCCAATTTGTGTCACCAACCAATGCTTGATTGCGTTAATACGTTTTCTCAGTATCGTGTTAAACAATGAACGTCAGAGTTGAACACGTAGGCCTCTAACCTCTACACGTAAGAAAAACGACTGAGTACTACTAAGTGCCTCCTAGAACTATGGTTGGTTATGATTAGTCACAGTGTTTACCCTGAAATGAAAGGGAACATTTTAGTCCCCCCAAGTGTGCTAAGTAACCTGCCAAGTAAGTAGCGTGCGTAGGTTTTTAGTTATTTTTTAAGTTTAACTGGACACCAAACCAAATTAAGATTCTTCTATAGGCTAACAAGCCTAGTTGGAATTTTCATCCAATGGCGGTTGTTAGTTACAGCCCATACTTAAACCAGCATTTAAAGAGTAAATTTGGATTTTCGAATAATATAAAAAAATTAATAATTCTTACTCTTACCTCAAATTTCACTAGTCAAGTAATGAAATATTGTTAATTATTTTAAAATTAATTATGTAGGCCTATGTTATTATCATACACTAGAAACGTACATTATATTTTATATCACCTTTAAATCTAAACTCATCATTTGACAACGTTAGATTAGCGCAACCAATCACGACATGTGAGGAATGGAAAAGTAATTTCACCCGCTTGAGCGACTTACAAATACTTATCGTGAAATGCGAAGTGTACATTGAATGCTAATGCAAACGCATTAGGACTTTTATGTATATTTATGAAAGCTTTTCTAGAGCATAAAACCCCAAAATTAGTTCACGTGTATCATAACGACTCAAAGACAGGTATAAATACTTAAGCCTGTTAAGCTTAGTGTTTTGCCCAAAACTTTAAAATTGTATGTTTTTGCTTATTGTTATATTAGCTTAATTTGAATTTCTATGTACTATACATACTACTAATAGACTACCCAAGTAATAGAACAATTTGAAGCAAAAAAAACGTGGTGCAATCTGTTGAGATGGTATATAAATGAATAGCAATATTCTGTGTCAAGTGATAAATCGATCAGCTGTTTTCTATGATGTTGCATTGGTTTTAATTAATATTTAACCCAATTCTAGTACCCTCTGGTGAGATGGTCCTGAACTTCATCCATTTTCTTGGCTTCAAATTTTAGCTTTACATGGGAAGTCTATTCTGTGTACAGTCAATAATACTACTTAATTATATTTGTCGTAATAGACTGTATAATGTATAACGTAAAATTTACATTTATAACCTTCATATCGATTGAAAATCTCGTTTTGGACATACTTTCATGATTCTGACATGTAAAAGAATAGTTTATACTATTATACTAATAGCAAAAATTGATTTTGTGAGCAGCATAAAACATGTTTTATTTATTTATTTTTACACATTTGACGCACTAAATAACAAATTTTGAGCTATGCAGTTCAAAGACTTCATATTACGTGGTATTCTTAATCTATGATATTTTCAGTGTGCTCTTTAAGGCAGAACAAGCTATATGTCAAGTCATGAGAGCTTTAGGCCTACTAATGCTGTATGTAGTTATGATCCTAGACATTGTCAATAGTGATTATCATGATGTCATAGCTAATTATATCTGTATGTAGCCCCGTGGTCAATTGCTCAATTGCTGACAATGATACAGTTCGTGTTTGGTCGAGGCAATAAATTACATTTCAATACACAATAAGAATGCAATGTCCCGAATTAAGGTCTGTAATTCAATATTACGGATAAACTAGCTTTTTCAAATATTACTCGGCCAAAAATGTTATTATTGAAATCCATAGTAATTTTTTTAATCTTTGACTTCGATGGTAAAATTTGATTAGAAGATTTGGAAAATTTGTGTTTTACTATTTAAAAAGATGATTTAATTATATATCTTTCAGTTCCAAAGTAAGTTATTTTTATGTTAATTTATAACAAAGTTGAAACTTGATTCAAAAACACTTTTGGTAACAATTGATTTTTTTGCTGGGATTAGGCTAAACGACTAAAGAAAAATTGCATAGTATTGTAAATGAAAGAAAGTCGGCTAATTATGTTTTTGCATAGTCTAAGGCCTCTCGCCCACTATACGATTTCGGTCGTACGACACTGTGTCGTACGATATTCTTATCGTATGTGTGGTCCTCGCCCACTTTACGGCACTTTATCGGATAAATGACCTGGTAGCCCTGGAAGAGTGAGGTGTGTTGCGCTCTTAAAACAGTGGTTCTGTATCAATTAGTAAAACAATGAATCTGTTCCATGTTGTTGCAATGTGGCTGCTGTGGTGCAGATTAAGCGATAGTGGCCAATGTAGGCCTACAACATTAAAGAAATCATTCTTTTTGTGTGTAGATTATTTCCTAAGTTAATGTATTTAAAGAATTTTCAAATTATACAAGTCCATGCCTTTTACATTTACCATAACTATCATAGGTTTTTAAGAAAGTCTGGTGAAAAGTTTGTATGTTTCAATCTTTTGGATTCGTTTTTAAATAGTAATGATTTAATTGTATTAATATAATCTGCAAAAAGTAATATTTAGGTATTAGTGAAACTATTTCACACAAAATAATTAATGATTATAAAATATTAAATAATAACCAAATTTGCATGGTTTCAATAATTATTTTGGTATATTTACTTATATAAGTGATGCAGCATATAAAAATATTATAAAGAAAAAATATGATCAAATTGTAAAAAATATATAGGAAGATCAAAATAATGGTTGAAAAAAACCAAGCGATATATCAAACATTATAATACAAAGGTATGAATGAATTGTAAACAAATATTTATTCACTATAAGAAATACGCGAGAGAATGGTAAAAAAAAGGCAGAACCAAGTGATATCTATACTATAATAATGAAGAAGTTTGAGTTAATTGTAAAAAGTATACGTAGGACTACTGGGGAGAATGCACGACATACGACAAAAATCGTACAGTGGGCGAGCGCCCATTTGATCATACACGCCACTGCGAGTTAGACAGTCGTACGACAGTCGTGTATCACAGTGGCAGTGGACGACTGCTTCACGACAGTTTGTCGTAGTCGTGAGATTATCGTATAGTGGGCGAGCTCTCATAAGATTCAATGGTTCACTGTTGAAATGTTGTCGTTCCGACACAGTGTCGTACGACCGAAATCGTATAGTGGGCGAGGGGCCTAACCAACACAAGTAGACTTCCCATTTCATTGTAAATTTTGAGCTCGTTTTTCTTGTCTAGTACATATCTCACGACACTGTTCGCTAACGTCGACAAAATTTTGTTTCTATTATTTTAGCGTTAACTTTATGATTTGAGCTTTTCTGTTTGGTTATATAACTAGAGGATAATTATTGCTTATGAATAGATAGTTTTATTTGGTTGAACGGGGTTTTAAATGGCTGTAAAATAACAAAACACAAATTGTAAACAAAACACGACCCCCACAGTGCAGCGGACAGAACTAACAATAAAATTGGATTCAGCTTTTAAGGAGGAGAAATCTACTAAGGCATTATGTTTTATCTATGGTTATGGATCCAATTTCTGAACTCATACATAAAGGTTGATCAATACTAAATCCAATAGTTTTCAATCCTGAATTACCACGTAAGCTATTGATGCAAGCCAGCCGAAAATTTCAATCGAAGGAAAAGGTAGTCTGTATTCTATAGCCCCGGTCTTATACCCTCTATAACATGCTGTGTTGTTTTAGATGGTCTTACATTTTAACTTTCGTACTATATAATGTATGGGGAAGTATAAGATTGTAGTCTCTTGTTTCTTCCTGAAGCATGTTTCTTTAACACTAATACCGAAACCCCCCCTAGGCTGACGTTAACCGAAACCCCCGGTCTGTGAGACCCCATTTGAAAAATAATGGACCCTGTAACCCTTTTTTCTCAGCTCGTGTGCATCGCAAGAAAGATCTAGTGTTGGAAATGTATTTTCCTGTAGATGTGCAGAAGCACTTCATAAGTAAAACAGGCTCAAAAAAGCACAAAAAAAGAATTTAAAATAAAAAAAAATAACATGGACCTAATAGGTTGCCAAGAAGGTGATGAAATAACAACACAATATAAACAGGAAATCAAAACAAATGGAAGATACTCCAATCACATGTTTTATTAAAAGCGTAGGGTGAAATTTTCACCTGATATTTCGACAACTCGACGATCTCCAGTGTGTAATTAGTCTGAGAATAATTTTATGTATGAAACATAATTCAAATCAAAACGTATTAATTTCACACACTTAACAGTTATTCGATTTTGAGAAGCTAACATAGCAACTTTAGGCCCATCAGGTACTTTTAAGATCTGTAAATATAACTAATATAAGTAATTTATCAAGCAAAGAAAATATATTTTTAAATAATACGTTTCATCATGAAAGTTACGTTTAAAGTCAATAACCAGCCCTTTGACCCAACCCATGGTTTACATGAGAATTAACTTCAACTTTTGTAATGTTAAATGTCCCATTATCTTGAGTTATGCTACATTACATCTCTAGTATATACGACATTTAAATTAAGTGTCCCTAGTTATGTTTCTAAAATTATGTATGATACGCTCGACCATGAGAATCACTTAGTTTGAAGTGTGAGTTAAAACTGAACGTAAGTGAGAAGAAAGTTCAAGTAAAAAAAAAATCTTAATCATAAAAAATGATGAAAACTATATTTATGATGGATATACAGTAGTAAACAGATTATATCATAGATAGTTACAAAAAGTTCTTTAGAAACATATACAAATATTTTACGAGATAATATAACACGGAAAAATAGGCCTTTAGACAAAAGAAAGTAATGAATGAAAGTATTGAGTGTCCCCTTATTGATAATAATTCGTTTCGTATCTTTAAATTTTATAAGTTAGTTCCAACGCAACATAATCCACTGTCTTAAGCTGGTTAAAAGTAGTCACATTAACCAACCTATTCTCCCTCTTTATCTCTATCACTCTCTCACTCTCTCAATGTCGCAGTCTCGAGGGTACAATCACGTCCAACTACTTCTCTAGGGATCTGTGTCTGCCTTATTTAGGTAATCTGAACATCCCCTTTACTTTTATCCATAGGGGCCTTTGTACTTTGGACTGATAATTCTTAAATAAAGTACTATCACTTTTTATAAGTTTAAGAAAAAAAAATACCTACTCACTTTAAAGAAGTTACAAAAAAATATTTTGAAGTCGTCGAACAATATAAAATGCTGTAGTAAGAATATCCTTTTAGCGAATTTCCCAGGTAGGGAATAAGCTATTACCGTAGTACTCATGGTAATACCTCGACCCGAGACCAATATAATTTTTCGTTTTGAGGTCCCTAGAGGCCAAAAACACCATCCTTTTATGGGGTAAAAATAGGGTAAAAATTTCTTTCTAAACAATTTTGTAGAGCTTAAAAAAAGAAAAAATTTAGTATATTGAAGCGCTGTTGTATGCCTAACAGTCACGGAGAAATTTCAAAAAATAGTCTAATTTAAAATTCACATGTTATTCTTATGGAGAAAATGAAAACAGTTGTACGAATTTGAATATGAATATACGTCGATAAAATTAGGCAAACTTATTAATTCCATCCTGTACTATTGACGTATGGTCAAAAAACACTTTTTACCTTCCCCCTAAGCAGCAAACCTAAGCACTCGTTAAATCTAATGCTATTTAAATTAAGAATAAATATGTCTTATTCATGGAAATATTTTAGTAATAATGTAATCAGACAAGTTGAAATTCGCTTAGTCTGCAGGTTTGCTGCGGCGGGTGCATTATTTAATATTTTTGAAATTAAATTCTTATAATATACCAGTTATCCTACGAAGTTACTGCTTTTATTTAAATGCTCCAGGACCAGGCCTCTTAGCCCTCTTAGGGTGGGTTGATTTAAGGCACCTCCAACCTCTTTAGAAAGGTGAAAATGAAAAATCATAGTCTGTGCAGAAGATTATTTCAACTTAGTTTATATTAAATGCCAATCATTGGTTATTAAGGAACTTTTATTAGGTGACAAACATTACGAATTGAATATAAAATACATAGATTGCCAACTTATATCGAAACAATTGATGAAAGTGTTGTACTTTGGGAATAGTTTTAGAATGACCAAGGGATAAAAAACTTTATAGCTGATCGTAAAACAAACGTCTTTGCCTAGTTAAGTTTGTATAACTTACCTATCCGTAGAGTAGAAACCACATTGCTCATTTAATATTATCAAATAAGTCTTAATTTGCATAATACCGTAGATCTATGTTAAACTTTTATCTTATACCAATTTTGTTTGATGCTTATCGTTTGCGAATCTAAAACCGTTTATTAACTGTTTGTGTGTATTTAAGCTTCACAGACTTATAAATATGAATTCGAAGGGAATCAGAACAATGTATACTAAAGGCGGAAATACGATATTTGTATTGTGGGCGGAAGCAGTGTGTCAAACAGTGTTGCCACAACATCGTTATTACCTTCCGGTCTGAATAATGCAGAACATGTAACAGCAGTACTCTCAGGAATACGAGGTTTCATCTTATTGTATATTACACTGATTTAAAATAGCGTACTCTATAACATCTACCCGAGTGATATTTGTTTGTAGCTCTTACTGGAGTGTTGATGAAAAACAAATAAGTATACTATTTAGTCTGTCTTTTATTTCAGGAGTAGTGATAGCTGGGTATACAGACTCACTCAAGGTCATGCATAAATGATTAATTGCTTTTTAATTAGCGTGACGTAGAGGGGTGACGTCATAAGGTAGGTGGTCAGTAATGCGTGACGTAGACAGGACCGCGTCATACTGTGTGACGTAGGATGAATGACGTAAGGTGTAGTTATTAAAATACAATTAGGTCAAGGACAAAGTGTTAAAAGTGGGATAAATGGGAGAAAAATGTTCTCCCCATTTTTCCCTGGAAGGACAGGAAAGGAAAGGAATGAAGTAATTGAACTAATAAAGACTTAGCATTTTCACAAAATGTGTTGAGTTGTACTTAAGAATTGTTCGTATTTGCAAAATCACCCAAGAACTCATCGCTCATCATATGTTCTATTATAGATATTGTCTGACGATCGTTGAATGGAATTGTTGAAGAAACTTGAGAACACTGAATTGTTGAATGTTGAATAGATGGGCGACTTTCCGTTATTGTCGACTGGTTTGTATCGTTTAATTCAGTTGTCGATGAAACAGTAGCATCTTGAATTGTATTACTGTTGCTCATAGTTGTTTGGGAAAAAATCACTTCTCAGTCGAACTCCTAAGTAACGATGATGCTTCTTAGTGAAGAGCTGGACGACTAATAAACTGAAATACTAACTTGTGATGAATATATATCTTTTAACAGACGAAATAAAATAAAAATTCCAGTACTGAACCTTTCAACCAAAACTCCTGTAGTATATATTGTACAATCCTTATATTAGAAAGATTGTTAACATTACAACTTGTACTTTGTTCTGAGCTGAGAACTCAAACTGTTCAACATTCTACAAAGCTTTATTGCAATATCGACCTCGGCTTATGTCTGGAGGTTAAAAGTATTTCTGCACAGTTCAGACAGGAAGAGCACTAAACAAAGGTATCAGACTCTCTCAAGGCGAGCGCATTAATGTACTGCAGTGCAGGATTCCTGACCGGTCCCAGGCACCGCTCAAGGTCTAGTGCAACTTTAATTTTAGCACAACGCTTACTGAGTGTCTACTGCAAATGTTTTAAAATAAGAGTAGGTACTACGACTGCATTCTTTTTATTTTTACCCCCCACTCCTCAAAACCTATATATAGAGGTTTCTAGATGGAGCTCTTTTAGACTGTGCTCGGCTCTTTTACGAACACAATCTAAAGGGGTATATGGTTTAAGCGCTAACCTTATACCCCGATAAAGAAATCTTTCAAAATATTGGATCCATATTCTGAAAGATTTCTTTTCTTTAGCTTAGGATGTAGAGGCATGTTAAGTTTATAGAAGCATCTTGGGTGTATGAGCATGTTAGGTTTATATTTGTATTCTGTTAACTAATTGTTGTTGTTTCAGAATGATGTTCAACAATCCAACACCTATCCTCGTATGAGATTAGAAAGTCCATACGTCCTTATCGTAAATCAGGCAAGGTTACGATATCCAATACCCAACAAACATTAAGTAACGAACGAAAAACTCTTAACTTAAACTTTACAATATCTCTCTTAAAGAACTTGTGTTTTCAACTCAGAGTTAAAGTAACTAAGATTTACTTCTCAATATAAAGAGACTGAAAGTTTTGTAATACAAAGATTAGAAACGATTTGTATCTACGTATCTTTCATACCCTCCTATTTTCATATGAGATTAGCAAGTCCATATGTCCTTATCGTAAGCCAGGCAAGGCTACGATATCCAATACCCAACAAAACATTAAGTAACGAACGAAAAACTCTTAACTTAAACTTTACAATATCTCTCTTAAAGAACTTGTGTTTTCAACTCAGAGTTAAAGTAACTAAGATTTACTTCTCAATATAAAGAGACTGAAAGTTTTGTAATACAAAGATTAGAAACGATTTGTATCTACGTATCTTTCATACCCTCCTATTTTCATATGAGATTAGCAAGTCCATATGTCCTTATCGTAAGCCAGGCAAGGCTACGATATCCAATACCCAACAAACATTAAGTAACGAACGAAAAACTCTTAACTTAAACTTTACAATATCTCTCTTAAAGAACTTGTGTTTTCAACTCAGAGTTAAAGTAACTAAGATTTACTTCTCAATATAAAGAGACTGAAAGTTTTGTAATACAAAGATTAGAAACGATTTGTATCTACGTATCTTTCATACCCTCCTATTTTCATATGAGATTAGCAAGTCCATATGTCCTTATCGTAAGCCAGGCAAGGCTACGATATCCAATACCCAACAAACATTAAGTAACGAACGAAAAACTCTCAACTTAAACTTTACAATATCTCTCTTAAAGAACTTGTGTTTTCAACTCAGAGTTAAAGTAACTAAGATTTACTTCTCAATATAAAGAGACTGAAAGTTTTGTAATACAAAGATTAGAAATGATTTGTATCTACGTATCTTTCATACCCTCCTATTTTCATATGAGATTAGCAAGTCCATATGTCCTTATCGTAAGCCAGGCAAGGCTACGATATCCAATACCCAACAAACATTAAGTAACGAACGAAAAACTCTCAACTTAAACTTTACAATATCTCTCTTAAAGAACTTGTGTTTTCAACTCAGAGTTAAAGTAACTAAGATTTAATTCTCAATATAAAGAGACTGAAAGTTTTGTAATACAAAGATTAGAAATGATTTGTATCTACGTAAGTGTCATACCATCCTACCCTCATATGAGATTAGAAAGTCCATATGTCCTTATCGTAAACCAGGCAAGGTTACGATTTCCAATATCCTATTAACAAAACAATCATAATCACTTATAGAGACTTACATTATAACACTTTATATTACATACAATACTAGGAACACCAATGCGCATGCGTAATTTAAACACCTTAACACCACTCATTCATACCTGAGTTATATGTAGCTAGCTACACTTGGTTAACTTACAAGTAAACACACTTCTCATCAAACTAACACCAAAGACACGGTTGCACGCTTGTGGATAATTGCGTCACCGTGTCATTATTTTTAATACATACATGACCTTGACCTATATACAGTCTGATTCGTAAGTGGTCACAATATTACTTCAATGTATACAGACTGATGACTAAACTTTAGCTACAATAACTGTATCCAACAAATGTACTCTTACTCCACCCTACTTGACTCGAGTATAACCTTGGTGAGTACTATAAAAGAAGTGCATTCGTTTACGAGATTCACTTGTGCTCAGTTATTCACAAGATTCACATCAACACCAGCTATACACCTTCACTACCGTTACTCTCTTCAACTAGTGATCAGCTACATACTTCTACCACTTTCAACTATCTTCATCATGCTTCCGTGGGTGCGAAAATCATCTCAACCAACAAAAATGGGTGTTAAAAACCCATGTCCAGCGAGGAAGAAACTACTGCAGCTGTCAACGCTATTCTCTCGGTGAACGGGCAATCAACATCAACCACCGCTTCACGAGACCTTGCTGGACCAAGTTTGCTAGCACCCATTCATGACGCTCCTACACCACCACAGACTACTGAGACATCCCATGACATCGAAGATCTTCCGCTTGCTGGACCAAGTTTGCTAGCACCCATTCATGATGCTCCTGCACCACCACAGACTACTGAGACATCCCATGACATCGAAGATCTTCTGCTTGCTGGACCAAGTTTGCTAGCACCCATTCATGATGCTCCTACACCACCACAGACTACTGAGACATCCCATGACATCGAAGATCTTCCGCCATCACAGACTACACGACCTGAGACCCTTCTACCACTTAACACATCTGTTGCACTGGACGTCACCTCGACACCTCAGACTTCACTAAAACGTAAGTCGTCTCCGTCTGCCATGACATTTTTAAACACTTTAATTACTGGCATGATGACCATTCCTACCCTTTTGAGTCCTCTCCAAAACACTCCGTCTGACAGCCCCGTTAAAAACAGCTATGACCCCCCGTCACTGAATTCCTCTAGGTCATCAAGCCCGATTTTACTTGACGATACAAAACCACTACCAAACAGAAGAGAGTTACGAAAACTAAAACGTGACAGAACACCGTGTACTTACATTTACAAACGTGGACAAAAGAAAAATACACGGTGTACAAAACTATCAAAAATAAACTCTACTGTGTGTTGTATGCATGATAATACTGACAAAAACAAAAAACCAAACTCTCTGCTGACAACGTTACTTAGTACTCCACTACCAATGTCTGGTCCAAGTACTTTACAAACTGACAGACAGAAACCGCCATCACCTAACAGTGAGAAAACACCATCTACATCGTTTCCCAGACCTACTAACACTAACATTCGGATACCTAAAACTAACCCTAATATCAAACCTTTGAAAATTAACACATCACTACCAGGTCCTAGCTCGTTCATTCCTACTCCGACTAACACATCACTACCAGGTCCTACCTCGTTCATTCCTAATCCGACTAACACATCACTACCAGGTCCTAGCTCGTTCATTCCTAATCCGACTAACACTAACAGTCAAATACCTAAAACTAATATTAAACCTTTAAAAATTAACAAACTGCATCTAAACGAGAAATACCACTTCATTAAAAGATCGACATTCCATCATAGAGTTGTTGTACGCAACAAAGGTAAAAACTTCATACTGACAGTACCACACAACATGAACTTACCGAAAACAAAAGGTTACTTTATTAGACGAATCACAAACAGACGGCAACGGAGAACGACATTTGTACCTTGTAAATAGTTGTAAATAGTATATGAATAAATAATATGTTACATAATATAACAGAGTAATTATTTAAAACCGTAACCTGTCCAATTAGTATTATATGGTAACTTTGATTTCACAGAATAAATAATAAAAACACTTAGAATTATTTAAATGGAAGCCAATAACTTTGTTTCTTTTTTGATTAAATGATTGATATTGATAGAAGGGGTAATGGTAAATATAAGGTGGAAAGGGGTGGGGGAAAAGTGTATATATATACACACACAGTGGCTTTACGTATTCATTCGAGATTAAATCATGTCTAAAGCAACACTGGTGTTAACAAAAACTTTAAGAAGCTTTGAAGAGGTTTACGAGTTAAGACAGACACTTAGCAAATATCTTAAACTCAAAGTCGATTGTGATGTTTGTTATTGGAAGACTGAAGAAAATACTCGTACACAACATATTTCAGAAATTAAACTGAGAAGAATGTTACGAGCAATTGTTAGACTTGTGGAAGACAGTTACGAAGCTAAAGTAACTTTATACATTAAACCAACATAAAAATCCTAGCTTCAAGATCACGTCATTGAATACAGGAAGGGTTAAAGTGTATCAACAATAGGAGTCATTGTAGATACACTTTAACCCTTCTTGGTAACAAAGTGTGACGTCCTTGACCCAATTTCACTAGTTTAGCATTTGAGTTACTGAACAAACTTAAAATAATTAACTATAATATTGTGGTATAATTACCTCGTCCAGTAATCCAAATGTGTTGATGTTAGGTTAAAACCTACATGTTTCAACGTTAATACGGCATCGTCTTGGTACAAACACATTGTCACACGCACACAATAAATAACACGAAACGAATATTTAGATAGGCCTATCACACGACGTGGACGGCCCCCGCGCAGGTAGTTATATTGAATCAAATTTACATTAAAATATTTATAAACAACTGATAGGTTACTGTTATCGCCACGTAGCTTTGCAAGTCTGAAACTGTATTTTGTTTATGTGGATTTGAGTTTTGGTTCAGAGTTTTACCGCCAAAAACAAATTGCAGCACTTGCAACCTAACTAGAGATTATGGTTCAGAGTTTTACCGCAAAGGACGCATAGCAGCACCAACAACGAACGTGGAGCACTCTCCGTTCGAGGCGATGGATTGGTCAACGGTATTTGACATGAAGGCGTGGTGTTATTTATCACTTCTAGAACAAGCCAATAGCTTCCTACTTGGAAGATTCCATTGTAGAATACATGGCTATATTTAACAGCTGTCCATGTTTAATTTACGCTATTCAGTCTGTGTTGAACTATAATTTCGTATAAATTTATAGCTACCTATATAACAAGACTCAAAGAGTATCAGGAATAAATTTGAAAACGTATTAATTTAGTTCCGATAAGTGGGGGTATAATTTATCCCTTCCCCTTCCCTACATGCATACTATATAAACGAACATGTGTCGTATATCGCGCATTACCTTTCATACTGCAGATTCAAGATGGTCTATGAAATTGTATACTACATGTCTCCCAGCCAAGAAGTGTCTCAAAAGCATCGACCAAGAACGCTCTATAGGATTCAAGTGAACACCAAAACTGATTTAAAAATTGTATCAAAGGTGATTGGATCGATACCGTACAGTAACCATAACATAAAAATCACTATAAAAGCCTCAGAAAAGCCCTTGTTTCCCACCGTCGAACATAGAAGAAAATATGCTTCTAAAAGAAGAGGTTTTGAATGACTTAAGAAAATTACTCCGTTACGGAATCAGTTCGATTGTGAACATTAGAGTTGCATAGGTTAGATGAGACAATAAAATAAACAAAAAAAAATGGAAAAACGTAATAAAAAAAAAAAAAAAAAAAAAATGCACAAGACAATAATTCATTCTATATTACATTTCTTTTAATTCTTAAAAAAAAAAAAGCAGGGAAGGAGAATATCTTGGAACAATCTGTTTCAAGGTATTCTCCTTCCATCGATATTTTTATTTTAACCTTGGCCTATATAACTAAAACATTTATATTAAATAGAACCTGGATATACTCATCGGAGGTTCAAAATATAGATTTTCTTTTACCAGTATTAACAATTTAATTTGGAACTTAATGGTGCGAAATAGGTGTTTACCGAACGAGTAAACAGCTTACTTAAATAAGTATGTAAGTATGAAGTATGAGTTCAGTAAACTCATTCTAAACGATTGGCGTAAGATATTTTACGTCATACTAATAAATCCGTATAAATCCTTACCAACTAAAGGAGTAACAGTTGCTAGTAATAAACTGCAAGAGTGGTTATGTTTTAGTTTTTAACTTAACCATTCATTACAAATTACAGTAAGACTTATGAAATCCTATTTGATAAAAAATGACGGTAAACAGATGTTTTCTAGACTAAAACCTTGCTTGGAAAGTTAGTCATAACAGTTTAATGTGGCGTAAATTATATTTTAATCACTCTGTAACGAAAATACCTACTTTCGATAACAGCAGACATCAATGAAAGTAGTCATTTCCCAAGCTCTAAAATCCCTTGCTCTCTATTAGTTCTATATTTATTCACTGCACGTGCTACTGTTTTGTTATGGTTTAATTTAATGATTTGAATCAGATCTATGTATTGTTCAAAGTTGTTTTATTCTTTTATTTCGATATTTAAACAAAATGTATATAGGTTTCCATTATGAAAATTAATTGAGAAATAAAATAGTTATAATATTACTGAGGTCTGCTCTTCTGTGTTCGTGTATTTTTTCCGTCGTGATGAAAAGTATCGTTCAGAACTCGTACCGAAAGTTATTATCCGGCACTTACTTTGTTATTTCCGTCCTCGGCGTCGTCTCGTACTTGAAAATACTTGAAATAGATGTCCCCTGTGTTCGGCTTCGCCTTACACAAAAACTTAATCGCGCGACGGAAAATACCACTTTCGACGACCTTTAAAATTTAATATGGCATTTCAATATTGTCATGACTCGATCTACTTTTTCCGTGTTTTTAATACACGGTATTATGGTTCGGTTTATTTAGAAAAAAGAAATAGCTCTCATCTTGTAAATTGTTTGAGTGAATATCACCATCATAATGTCGTACGGACTGCTTTTCATTATAGTTACACACTACAGTAGGTCAAGGTCAATAAACACCCTTTTTTTAAAATATAAAATAAAACAATTATATGTTCTCGTCGTCGTTGTCTGATTCAAAAGATAGACGTCGGCAAACATGGCTTTTAAAATTTAGTGTTTTACAAACTGACGTTCGGTCCATTTCAATATCGTCAGCACTCCATCTACTCTTCGGTGTTTCAATTTCATGATGCTGTGGTTCGGTTTCTTCTTCCAAAAAATCACTCTCGTCATCAAAATTATCATCTTCTATATCATCTTCTAACAGCTCAGGATTTTCTTCCCAGTTCATGTTTTCAATGGACTCTCTAAGATAGCTGTGATCTGTTGGAGACATTGTAATAAAATGGTAAACCACATGTCCAACATATCCTTATACCTGAATTTGTTAGGTAGTGGGGGTAACCCCTATAAATACATCCTCTCATAAAATTTTACAATTATTCCTGTCTTAGATGTTGACCAATAATGATCTAAATATCATGTTTACTTGCAACATTTGTCAAGAAAACTTCCGTGATGAAATACTCTTTGATATTCATCAAGAGATTTTTCACAAACCTCAAACATATGAAATCAACCCTAACAACTCAGAAGAAGAAGAAGAAATTATTTTACCTGAAATAGAAGAGTTTTTTCCTCAAGAACAAGAAACTTTACCTCAAGAAGTAGAACAAACACTGCAGGATCGACCAAGCGTTATTCATTATGCTCCACCTAGGACTTTGACCGTTGAACTAATGGCTCAAGCTTTACCAAATTCAATTGTCAAGCACTTCAAAATCATGAACACAAATTATGAACTCCAACAATTTATTAGTAAAACTAAAGCACTTATTATTGAAACATTAAATCAAGAGTTAAAAAGACTTAACTTTGTTAAATTTGGTATATTAATTGACACTTTGTTTACCAATGTCCAAAATGAACTATCCCCGAGAGGTTTTCTTACAAAAAACCAAACAATCATGGTAACAAGCGATGTTAGCTCTATTGTAGAAGACTGTCTGGAAGATATTCTGGTAAAGATTGCTGAACATGAAGGCCGGGGATCTGGTTGGTCTTTACTAAATATTATTGGGTTAGATATAAGGGTTCACAAACATGGTTACGGAGACAGAGGCAGCAGTTATATTCCTCTACCTCAAAAGATTTATCGCACTAAAGCTTGCATTAATGTAAAAAATGATGACAATGAATGTTTCAAGTATGCGATGTTAGCTAAATTCGTAACAGGAGGCAATGTAGAGAGACCTAACTGTAGATACGACGATGTATGTCATAAATACAATTTTAGAGGTATAACTTACCCAGTTGCTTTAAATGACATAAAAACATTTGAAAAACAAAATCCCACTGTATCTGTTAATGTATTTGCTCTAGATCAATCAAACAATGTATATCCTTTGCGAATCACTGCTAAAGAGCGTCTAGATCATACGGATCTTTTATTAATCAAAGATGGTTGTATTTCACATTATGTGTACATAAAAGATTTCAATGCTCTCGTGTGGAAACAGCTGTCTAAGAGACATGAAAGAATTATTGTATGTAAAAGATGTTTCTGTTATGTCAGTAAAAACTATAAGAGTGGGTCAACACGTTGGTTACTTGAACATCAACGTCTTTGCAATGGAAAAGATGTGCTACAAGTGAAACTACCATCCGCAAATAGAAGTACCGTAACATTCAACAAGACAATTCATCAATATCGCATACCTATTGTTATTTATGCCGATTTTGAGTCCTCGCTAATACCTTTAGACACTGATGGTTGTGATCAGACAAAAAGAACTAAATATCAAGTTCATAAACCTAACAGTTATTGTCTAGTCCTCAAATCAACTCTAACAGAAGACCATCTTAGAAAATATGGACTTACTTCGCACCCACAAGTATATCGTGGAGAAAATGCCGCGGAGAAATTTGTTGATAAGTTGTATGATATAGCCGGAAATGTTGAACAGCTATACAATTACATTGTACCCATGAAGCCCCTTCAAGAAGAACAATTGGAACACCATGAAACATCAACTACATGTTATCTTTGCAACTGTTTATTTACAGAAGATAACATCCGTGTAAAGGAACACGATCATCTCACGGAGCTTATCGAGGAGCAGCCTGCAACAGATGCAATATTAATTATAAACTACCACGTTTTATCCCAGTGGTTCTTCACAACCTAAGTGGATATGATGCACACTTTATAGTTCCCGAATTAGGAAGAGATAATGGAAACATTGACGTTCTAGCAACAAGTACTGAAAAGTTTATTAGTTTCTCAAAAAAAGTAGGTAAAATAAAACTTAGATTTTTGGATTCGTTTAGATTTATGCCCTCAAGTTTGATGAAATTAACTGAAAATGTACGTCAAGAAGATCTGATAGAAACAAAAAAAAATCGTCCCCTCTGAAAAAATGGATTTAGTCTTGAAGAAAGGTGTTTTCCATACGACTATATTGACGATCTCAAGAGATTTGAAGAAACTTCACTACCTCCACCTGAATGCTTCTACAACAAGTTAAATGAAGTTGAGATTAAACCTGAAGATTACCAACATGCTTGTCGGGTATGGAAGAACTTAACATGAAGACAATTGGCGAATATAGTGATTTCTACGTCAAACTGGATGTCACTCTTTTATGTGATGTAATGGAAGAATTTCGTAACACCTGTTTCACAGCATATGGATTGGATCCACTTCACTCCTACACATCCCCAGGATTAGCATGGCAGGCTATGTTAAAGGATACCAAGTGTAAATTAGAACTTATAACCGATATTGATATGTTGTTGATGGTTGAATCTGGTGTTCGTGGAGGATTGACTCAAAGTGTCACCAGATATGTAAAAGCAAACAACAAATACCTCCCTGACTATAATAAAGACGAACCTACAGTTTATCTAAGCTACCTGGATGCCAATAATTTATATGGTTTTGCAATGTCGAAGCCGCTACCTTATGCTAACTTTAAGTGGGTAGATCCTAAAGTAATTGGAAATGTCACCGATATACCTAAATACGGTGATTTAGGTTACATATTGGAGTGTGATTTTGACTATCCTGAATCACTGCATGATCATCATTACGATCTCCCATTACTTGCTAAATCAGAAATCCCCCCTGATGGAAAACATCCTAAATTAATGATGACGCTAAACAATAAAGAACGTTACGTTGCACACTACTGGGTAGTTCAACAAGCTATACAATTAGGGTTAAAATTGACCAAAATACATCGTGTGATACAATTTTCGCAATCGTGTTGGTTAAAATCATACATTGACTCCAATACTCAGAGAAGATCAATGGCCACTTCATCATTTCAAAAAGATTTCTACAAGCTGATGAACAATGCCATTTTTGGAAAAACGTGTGAAACAAGAGAAAGCATAAAAATGTAAAACTTGTAACAGATCCTGCAAAGCTAGAAAAGCTTGTACGTCAACCCAATTTCTCCACATCAATTATAATTAATGAAAATCTCGTAGCTGTGTGTATGAATAAGACAAAAGTCATAATGGATAGACCACTATATGTAGGTATGTGTATTTTAGATATATCCAAAACACACATGTACGACTTTCATTACAACAAGATGGTTGCATACTATGGAAGAGATAACATTGGAATAGCCTACATGGATACAGACTCTTATCTATATTTTATTAAGACTGTGGACTTGTACGAGGATTTTAGAACATTTCCCTACAGGGATGACTTTGACTTCTCTGATTATCCAAAGAATCACCCTACCTATGACAATGATCGGAACAAGAAGGTCTTAGGCAAGTTTAAAGATGAAGCTAACGGTCGACCATTAGAAGAAGTCGTGGCTCTTATGTCAAAACTATATGCCCTCAAAATTATGCTGAGCAATACTCCTTGTGAAAGATCAACCATTAAAAAAGCAAAAGGAATTAAGAACTTGTATTTAAAGAAAAATATAATGTTTGAACACTACAAACAGTGTTTATTTGAAAACACTGTTTACACGGCAACCTTCAACACAATAAGAAGTTTTAACCACAGGATGTATAGCATTACAGAGGTAAAGAAAGCTTTATCATCTAACGATAACAAGCGACACATACTTGAAGATAAAATCCATACTCTTCCTTATGGACATTACACATTAGCCAGAATTGAAGATTAGTTGTCACGTATACCCACTCCCCACCACCCCCAATCCCTAATTCCTTTCCATCCCGTAAAAAAGGGGGAGGGGTTAACCCTTCCTCCTTTTTTACATATAAATTCTATGACCTTGACCTATAACCAACACTTTAAAAGACCTAACCAACGTGTAAGCATTGCTTGTGTTGAACAACGTGATTATGACATTAAAAAGCCAAATTGTTGATGAACTGCACAAACCTGCCAGAATTCATTATCCAAGAAGATCTACAGTGGTTAAAGGTTTAAATGATTTATATCAAGCAGACCTAATTGAGGTAAGACCTTATAGTAAAGTAAACAGAGGTTATAACTACATACTAACATTTATAAACTGTTTTAGTAAAGTTGCAGATGCAGTTCCACTAAAAAATAAATCTGGTAAAACTGTAACAAATGCGATGAAAATTATTATAAAACGCAACAAAAATACCATAAAACACTTACAAACAGATGATGGGAAAGAATATTTTAACAAAGATTTTTCACAGTTGATGAAGAAACATCAAATAAACCATTATTCAACAAAATCAGAAAAAAAATCTGCTATAATAGAGCGTTTTAACAGAAGTCTGAAAGGAGCGATGTATAAGTCATTTTCAAATAGAGGATCGCATATTTGGTTTGATATTTTACACAAGCTAATTAAACAGTATAACAATAAGTTCCATAGAACTATAGGTATGAAACCTATAGAAGTTAACATAAAAAATGCTGAAACAGTTTTGAACCGCATCAGGAAAAACACTGAACCAAAACAGGAAAAAATACCACCAAAAGTATTCCAAGTGGGTGATAAAGTTCGTATAAGCAAATACAAAGGTGTGTTTGCAAAGAAATACTTACCGAATTGGACAAATGAAGTTTTCACGGTTTATCGAGTACAACCCACGTATCCAGAAACTTATATACTTAAAGACAATAGAGGTAATCTTTTACAGGGTGGGTTTTACGGACATGAGATGTTAAAATCATCTACAGGTGATGTTTATCTTGTTGAAAAAGTACTAAAACGAAATAAAGATAAAGTTTTAGTTCGCTGGTTAGGTTTTGATAAAACTGAAGACTCTTGGGTATCTAAAAACGATATAATATAATTATGTCATAATTGAAACAACCATCGAAGAGTAATGTCATGGAGATAAAACACCTTGAACGTCCTTTTAAAATTGAGAATATAGACAGCTTAACTGTAGATTATGTCAAACATAAGGAAGGCAAACATGGGAAATTATTTCCAAACAGTGTTAGATGCCTTGTTAGCGGACCTTCTAACTGTGAAAAACAAATGTTGTTTTTAATTTAATAACAAATCCTCACGGCTTGCGGTTTAATAATCTTTATATTTTTTCAAAGTCTTTGACTCAACCAAAATATCAATTATTGGAGAAAATAATATCAGATGTAAAAGAAATAAGTTTATATAAATTTGATGCAAGTAGTAAAGTTATGCAACCTAACGAGGCAAAGAGTCATTCAGTCTTCATATTTGATGATGTTTCCAGTGAGAACCATGATACTATTAGAAATTATTTTGCCATGGAAGACATAACAATATTGATTGTATATACATAGGACAGACGTATAGTAAAATTCCAAAGCAATTAATAAGGGACAATGCAAATTTAATCATTATTTTTAAGCAAGATAACATGAACTTAAAACATGTATATAATGACCATGTCAATGTCGATATGTCTTTTGAAAAGTTGAAACATGTTTGTTTTAAGGCTTGGGAGGATAAATATGGATTCTTAGTGATTGATAAGGAACAAACTATTAATGAAGGGCGATATAGAATCGGGTTTGATCAATTCATTATAATACACTAAACCTTATAAATAAGATCTATTACTAAATTGAATTTCAAGCAGGAAACATGGGAAGCCAGGAAAAGCTGGTAAAGGAGATAAAATCGCTAAGTGATTCAATTAGAAGAAAGAACAGAGCATTAAGATTGGGCATTAATGAAAGGGATAAGTATTTAGAAACAACATTTAAACCTATTATTGAACCTATCAAAGAACTGTCACAAAAAATCCCTAAAACAATTCCATCAGGGGATAGTGATCGACTGTTACCTATTTCTAAGTCTGAAATAAAGGACGGTTTGGAAACTCAATCAACATATAATGAATCTGAAGGTACC
>NW_026543428.1:0-29624 GCF_028750875.1 Macrosteles quadrilineatus
ACATCCTGTACACATTTGTACACTATTGTACACACTTGTACAACCTTGTACAACCTTGTACAAACCTGTACACCTTGTACACACTTGTACAAGCTTGTACACGATTGTACACCCTTGTACACACTTGTGCACCCTTGTACAAACTTGTACATCCTTGTACACACTTGTACAACCTTGTACAAACTTGTACAAACTTGTACAAACTTTTACAAACTTGTACATCCTTGTACACGATTGTACACCCTTGTACACACTTGTACAACCTTGTACACACTTGTACAACCTGATACACAATTGTACAACCTTGTACACACTTGTACAACCTTGTACACACTTGTACAGCCTTGTACACAATTGTACAACCTTGTACACACTTGTACAGCCTTGTACACACTTGTACAGCCTTGTACAAAATTGTACAGCCTTGTACACAATTGTACAACTTGTACACACTTGTACAACCTTGTACGCCCTTGTACAACTTTTACACATCGTACACACTTGTACACCCTTGTACAAACTTGTACAACCTTGTACACACTTGTACAGCCTTGTACACAATTGTACAACCTTGTACACAATTGTACAGCCTTGTACACACTTGTACAACCTTGTACACACTTGTACAACCTTGTAAAAACTTGTACACCCTTGTACACACTTGTACAACCTTGTACAACCTTGTACACACTTGTACAGCCTTGTACAACCTTGTACAACCTTGTACACACTTGTACAGCCTTGTAAAAACTTGTACACCCTTGTACACACATGTACAACCTTGTACACAACTTGTACAACCTTGTACACACTTGTACAACCTTGTAAAACTTGTACACATTTGTACACACTTGTACACCCTTGTACACACTTGTACAACCTTGTACAAACTTATACAATCTTGTACACACTTGTACAACCCAGTACACACTTGTACAATCTTGTACAAACTTGTACTCCCTTGTACAAACTTGTACATCCTTGTACCCACTTGTACAACCTTGTACAAACTTGTACAAACTTGTACAAACTTGTACAGTCCTTGTACACGATTGTACACCCTTGTACACACTTGTACACCTTGTACACACTTGTACAACCTGACACACTATTGTACAACCTTGTACACACTTGTACAACCTTGTACACACTTGTACAACCTTGTACACACTTGTACAGCCTTGTACACAATTGTACAACCTTGTACACACTTGTACAACCTTGTTTACACTTGTACAACCTTGTACACAATTGTACAGCCTTGTACACAATTGTACAACCTTGTACACACTTGTACAGCCTTGTACACACTTGTACAGCCTGTACAAAATTGTACAGCCTTGTACACATTTGTACAGCCTTGTACACACTTGTACAACCTTGTACACCCTTGTACAAACTTTTACACATCGTACACACTTGTACACCCTTGTACAAACTTGTACATCCTTGTACACACTTGTACAACCTTGTACACACTTGTACAACCTTGTACACACTTGTACAGCCTTGTACACAATTGTACAACCTTGTACACGTTGTACAGCCTTGTACACAATTGTACAACCTTGTACACACTTGTACAACCTTGTACACCTTGTACACACTTTTACTTATCGTACACACTTGTACACCCTTGTACAAACTTGTACATCCTTGTACACACTTGTACATCCTTGTACACACTTGTACAACCTTGTACAAACTTGTACAAACTTGTACATCCTTGTACACGATTTTACACCCTTGTACACACTTGTACAACCTTGTAAAAACTTGTACAACCTTGTACACACTTGTACACCCTTGTACACACTTGTACAACCTTGTACACACTTGTACAACCTTGTACACACTTGTACAACCTTGTACACACTTGTACAACCTTGTACACACTTGTACAACCTTGTACACACTTGTACAACCTTGTACACATTTGTACACCCTTGTACACACTTGTACAACCTTGTACAACCTTGTACAAACCTGTACACCCTTGTACACACTTGTACAAGCTTGTACACGATTGTACACCCTTGTACACACTTGTGCACCCTTGTACAAACTTGTACATCCTTGTACACACTTGTACAACCTTGTACACACTTGTACAACCTGATACACACTTGTACAACCTTGTACACACTTGTACAACCTTGTACACACTTGTACAACCTTGTACACACTTGTACAGCCTTGTACACAATTGTACAACCTTGTACACACTTGTACAACCTTGTACAAACTTGTACACACTTGTACAAACTTTTACATCCTTGTACACATTTGTACACTATTGTACACACTTGTACAACCTTGTACAACCTTGTACAAACCTGTACACCCTTGTACACACTTGTACAAGCTTGTACACGATTGTACACCCTTGTACACACTTGTGCACCCTTGTACAAACTTGTACATCCTTGTACACACTTGTACAACCTTGTACAAACTTGTACAAACTTGTACAAACTTTTACAAACTTGTACATCCTTGTACACGATTGTACACCCTTGTACACACTTGTACAACCTTGTACACACTTGTACAACCTGATACACAATTGTACAACCTTGTACACACTTGTACAACCTTGTACACACTTGTACAGCCTTGTACACAATTGTACAACCTTGTACACACTTGTACAGCCTTGTACACACTTGTACAGCCTTGTACAAAATTGTACAGCCTTGTACACAATTGTACAACCTTGTACACACTTGTACAACCTTGTACACCCTTGTACAAACTTTTACACATCGTACACACTTGTACACCCTTGTACAAACTTGTACAACCTTGTACACACTTGTACAGCCTTGTACACAATTGTACAACCTTGTACACAATTGTACAGCCTTGTACACACTTGTACAACCTTGTACACACTTGTACAACCTTGTAAAAACTTGTACACCCTTGTACACACTTGTACAACCTTGTACAACCTTGTACACACTTGTACAGCCTTGTACAACCTTGTACAACCTTGTACACCTTGTACACACTTGTACAGCCTTGTAAAAACTTGTACACCCTTGTACACACATGTACAACCTTGTACACAACTTGTACAACCTTGTACCACTTGTACAACCTTGTAAAACTTGTACACATTTGTACACACTTGTACACCCTTGTACACACTTGTACAACCTTGTACAAACTTATACAATCTTGTACACACTTGTACAACCCAGTACACACTTGTACAATCTTGTACAAACTTGTACTCCCTTGTACAAACTTGTACATCCTTGTACACACTTGTACAACCTTGTACAAACTTGTACAAACTTGTACAAACTTGTACATCCTTGTACACGATTGTACACCCTTGTACACACTTGTACAACTTGTACACACTTGTACAACCTGACACACTATTGTACAACCTTGTACACACTTGTACAACCTTGTACACACTTGTACAACCTTGTACACACTTGTACAGCCTTGTACACAATTGTACAACCTTGTACACACTTGTACAACCTTGTTTACACTTGTACAACCTTGTACACAATTGTACAGCCTTGTACACAATTGTACAACCTTGTACACACTTGTACAGCCTTGTACACACTTGTACAGCCTTGTACAAAATTGTACAGCCTTGTACACATTTGTACAACCTTGTACATACTTGTACAACCTTGTACACCCTTGTACAAACTTTTACACATCGTACACACTTGTACACCCTTGTACAAACTTGTACATCCTTGTACACACTTGTACAACCTTGTACACACTTGTACAACCTTGTACACACTTGTACAGCCTTGTACACAATTGTACAACCTTGTACACAGTGTAAGTGTACAAGCACTTGTACACAATTGTACAACCTGTACACACTTGTACAACCTTGTACACCTTGTACACACTTTTACTTATCGTACACACTTGTACACCCTTGTACAAACTTGTACATCCTTGTACACACTTGTACATCCTTGTACACACTTGTACAACCTTGTACAAACTTGTACAAACTTGTACATCCTTGTACACGATTTTACACCCTTGTACACACTTGTACAACCTTGTAAAAACTTGTACAACCTTGTACACACTTGTACACCCTTGTACACACTTGTACAACCTTGTACACACTTGTACAACCTTGTACACACTTGTACAACCTTGTACACACTTGTACAACCTTGTACACACTTGTACAACCTTGTACACACTTGTACAACCTTGTACACATTTGTACACCCTTGTACACACTTGTACAACCTTGTACAACCTTGTACAAACCTGTACACCCTTGTACACACTTGTACAAGCTTGTACACGATTGTACACCCTTGTACACACTTGTGCACCCTTGTACAAACTTGTACATCCTTGTACACACTTGTACAACCTTGTACAAACTTGTACAAACTTGTACAAACTTTTACAAACTTGTACATCCTTGTACACGATTGTACACCCTTGTACACACTTGTACAACCTTGTACACACTTGTACAACCTGATACACACTTGTACAACCTTGTACACACTTGTACAACCTTGTACACACTTGTACAACCTTGTACACACTTGTACAGCCTTGTACACAATTGTACAACCTTGTACACACTTGTACAACCTTGTACAAACTTGTACACAATTGTACAAACTTTTACATCCTTGTACACATTTGTACACCATTGTACACACTTGTACAACCTTGTACAACCTTGTACAAACCTGTACACCTTGTACACACTTGTACAAGCTTGTACACGATTGTACACCCTTGTACACACTTGTGCACCCTTGTACAAACTTGTACATCCTTGTACACACTTGTACAACCTTGTACAAACTTGTACAAACTTTTACAAACTTTTACAAACTTGTACATCCTTGTACACGATTGTACACCCTTGTACACACTTGTACAACCTTGTACACACTTGTACAACCTGATACACAATTGTACAACCTTGTACACACTGGTACAACCTTGTACACACTTGTACAGCCTTGTACACAATTGTACAACCTTGTACACACTTGTACAGCCTTGTACACACTTGTACAGCCTTGTACAAAATTGTACAGCCTTGTACACAATTGTACAACCTTGTACACACTTGTACAACCTTGTACACCCTTGTACAAACTTTTACACATCGTACACACTTGTACACCCTTGTACAAACTTGTACATCCTTGTACACACTTGTACAACCTTGTACACACTTGTACAACCTTGTACACACTTGTACAGCCTTGTACACAATTGTACAACCTTGTACACAGTTGTACAGCCTTGTACACAATTGTACAACCTTGTACACACTTGTACAACCTTGTACACCCTTGTACACACTTTTACTTATCGTACACACTTGTACACCCTTGTACAAACTTGTACATCCTTGTACACACTTGTACAACCTTGTACAAACTTGTACAAACTTGTACATCCTTGTACACGATTTTACACCCTTGTACACACTTGTACAACCCTTGTAAAAACTTGTACAACCTTGTACACACTTGTACACCCTTGTACACACTTGTACAACCTTGTACACACTTGTACAACCTTGTACACACTTGTACAACCTTGTACACACTTGTACAACCTTGTACACACTTGTACAACCTTGTACACACTTGTACAACCTTGTACACACTTGTACAACCTTGTACACACTTGTACAACCTTGTACACACTTGTACAACCTTGTACATACTTGTACAACCTTGTACACACTTGTACAACCTTGTACACACTTGTACAACCTTGTACACACTTGTACAACCTTGTACACACTTGTACAACCATGTAAAAACTTGTACAACCTTGTACACACTTGTACACCCTTGTACACACTTGTACAAGCTTGTACACACTTGTACAACCTTTTACACACTTGTACACCCTTGTACACACTTGTACAACCTTGTACAAACCTGTACACCCTTGTACACACTTGTACAAGCTTGTACACACTTGTACAAGCTTGTACACACTTGTACAAGCTTGTACACACTTGTACACCTTTGTTCAAACTTGTGCACCCTTGTACACTTTTGTACACCCTTGTACACATTTGTACAACCTTGTACAAACTTGTACACACTGTGTACAAACTTGTACACACTTGTACAACCTTGTACAAACTTGTACAACCTTGTACACACTTGTACAAGCTTGTACACACTTGTACAAGTTGTACACACTTGTACAACCTTGTACACACTTGTACAACCTTGTACACACTTGTACAACCTTGTACACACTTGTACAACCTTGTACACAATTGTAAAACCTTGTACACACTTGTACAACCTTGTACAAACTTGTACACACTTGTACAAACTTTTACATCCTTGTACACATTTGTACACCCTTGTACACACTTGTACAACCTTGTACAAACCTGTACACCCTTGTACACACTTGTACAAGCTTGTACACGATTGTACACCCTTGTACACACTTGTGCACCCTTGTACAAACTTGTACATCCTTGTACACACTTGTACAACCTTGTACAAACTTGTACAAACTTGTACAAACTTTTACAAACTTGTACATCCTTGTACACGATTGTACACCCTTGTACACACTTGTACAACCTTGTACACACTTGTACAACCTGATACACAATTGTACAACCTTGTACACACTTGTACAACCTTGTACACACTTGTACAACCTTGTACACACTTGTACAACCTTGTACACACTTGTACAACCTTGTACACACTTGTACAGCCTTGTACACAATTGTACAACCTTGTACACACTTGTACAACCTTGTACACACTTGTACAACCTTGTACACAATTGTACAGCCTTGTACACACTTGTACAACCTTGTACACACTTGTACAACCTTGTACACACTTGTACAGCCCTGTACAAAATTGTACAACCTTGTACACACTTGTACAGCCTTGTACACAATTGTACAACCTTGTACACACTTGTACAACCTTGTACACCCTTGTACAAACTTTTACACATCGTACACACTTGTACACCCTTGTACAAACTTGTACATCCTTGTACACACTTGTACAACCTTGTACACACTTGTACAATCTTGTACACACTTGTACAGCCTTGTACACAATTGTACAACCTTGTACACACTTGTACAGCCTTGTACACAATTGTACAACCTTGTACACACTTGTACAACCTTGTACACCCTTGTACACACTTTTACTTATCGTACACACTTGTACACCCTTGTACAAACTTGTACATCCTTGTACACACTTGTACAACCTTGTACAACTTGTACAAACTTGTACATCCTTGTACACGATTTTACCGCCTTGTACACACTTGTACAACCTTGTAAAAACTTGTACAACCTTGTACACACTTGTACACCCTTGTACACACTTGTACAAGCTTGTACACACTTGTACAACCTTGTACACACTTGTACACCCTTGTACACACATGTACAACCTTGTACACAACTTGTACAACCTTGTTACACACTTGTACAACCTTGTAAAACTTGTACACCCTTGTACAAACTTGTACACCCCTGTACACACTTGTACACATTTGTACACACTTGTACACCCTTGTACACACTTGTACAACTTGTACAAACTTATACAATCTTGTACACACTTGTACAACCCAGTACACAACTTGTACAACCTTGTACACACTTGAACAACCTTGTAAAACTTGTACACCCTTGTACAAACTTGTACACCCCTGTACACAATTGTACACATTTGTACACACTTGTAAACCCTTGTACACACTTGTACAACCTTGTACAAACTTATACAATCTTGTACACACTTGTACAACCCAGTACACACTTGTACAATCTTGTACAAACTTGTACATCCTTGTACACGATTGTACACCCTTGTACACACTTGTACAACCTTGTACACAATTGTACAACCTTGTACACACTTGTACAACCTTGTACACACTTGCTACAAACTTTGTACACACTTGTACAGTCTTGTACACAATTGTACAACCTTGTACACACTTGTACAACCTTGTACACACTTGTACAACCTTGTACACAATTGTACAGCCTTGTACACACTTGTACAACCTTGTACACACTTGTACAGCCTTGTACACAATTGTACAACCTTGTACACACTTGTACAACCTTGTACACACTTGTACAACCTTGTACACAATTGTACAGCCTGTACACACTTGTACAACCTTGTACACACTTGTACAACCTTGTTAAAACTTGTACACCCTTGTACACACTTGTACAACCTTGTACAACCTTGTACACATTGTACAGCCTTGTACACAATTGTACAACCTTGTACACACTTGTACAACCTTGTACACAATTGTGAAACCTCGTACACACTTGTACAACCTTGTACACACTTGAACAACCTTGTACACACTTGTACAACCTTGTACACACTTGTACAACCTTGTACACACTTGTACAACCTTTTACACACTTGTACAGCCTTGTACACAATTGTACAACCTTGTACACACTTGTACAACCTTGTACACACTTGTACAACCTTGTACACAATTGTAGAGCCCTGTACACACTTGTACAACCTTGTACACACTTGTACAGATTTGTACAAAATTGTACAACCTTGTACACACTTGTACAGCCTTGTACACAATTGTACAACCTTGTACACACTTGTACAAACTTGTACACCCTTGTACAAAACATTTACACTTCGTACACACTTGTACAGCCCTTGTACAAACTTGTACATCCTTGTACACACTTGTACAACCTTGTACACACTTGTACATCCTTGTACACAATTGTACACCCTTGTACACACTTGTACAACCTTGTACACACTTGTACAACCTTGAACACACTTGTACAGCCTTGTACACAATTGTACAACTTGTACACACCTGTACAACCTTGTACACACTTGTACAACCTTGTACACAATTGTACAGCCTTGTACACGACTTGTACAACCTTGTACACACTTGTACAGCCTTGTACACAATTGCACAACTTTGTACACACTTGTACAACCTTGTACACACTTGTACAACCTTGTACACACTTGTACAAGCTTGTACACACTTGTACAAGTTGTACACACTTATACAACCTTGTACACACTTGTACAACCTTGTACACACTTGTACAACCTTGTACACACTTGTACAACCTTGTACACAATTGTAAAACCTTGTACACACTTGTACAACCTTGTACAAACTTGTACACACTTGTACAAACTTTTACATCCTTGTACACATTTGTACACCCTTGTACACACTTGTACAACCTTGTACAACCTTGTACAAACCTGTACACCCTTGTACACACTTGTACAAGCTTGTACACGATTGTACACCCTTGTACACACTTGTGCACCTTGTACAAACTTGTACATCCTTGTACACACTTGTACAACCTTGTACAAACTTGTACAAACTTGTACAAACTTTTACAAACTTGTACATCCTTGTACACGATTGTACACCCTTGTACACACTTGTACAACCTTGTACACACTTGTACAACCTGATACACAATTGTACAACCTTGTACACACTTGTACAACCTTGTACACACTTGTACAACCTTGTCACACTTGTACAACCTTGTACACACTTGTACAATCTTGTACACACTTGTACAGCCTTGTACACAATTGTACAACCTTGTACACACTTGTACAACCTTGTACACACTTGTACAACCTTGTACACACTTGTACAACCTTGTACACAATTGTACAGCCTTGTACACACTTGTACAACCTTGTACACAATTGTACAGCCTTGTACAAAATTGTACAACCTTGTACACACTTGTACAGCCTTGTACACAATTGTACAACCTTGTACACACTTGTACAACCTTGTACACCCTTGTACAAACTTTTACACATCGTACACACTTGTACACCCTTGTACAAACTTGTACATCCTTGTACACACTTGTACAACCTTGTACACACTTGTACAATCTTGTACACACTTGTACAGCCTTGTACACAATTGTACAACCTTGTACACACTTGTACAGCCTTGTACACAATTGTACAACCTTGTACACACTTGTACAACCTTGTACACCCTTGTACACACTTTTACTTATCGTACACACTTGTACACCCTTGTACAAACTTGTACATCCTTGTACACACTTGTACAACCTTGTACAAACTTGTACAAACTTGTACATCCTTGTACACGATTTTACCGCCTTGTACACACTTGTACAACCTTGTAAAAACTTGTACAACCTTGTACACACTTGTACAACCTTGTACACACTTGTACACCCTTGTACACACTTGTACAAGCTTGTACACACTTGTACAACCTTGTACACACTTGTACACCCTTGTACACACATGTACACCCTTGTACACACATGTACAACCTTGTACACAACTTGTACAACCTTGTACACACTTGTACAACCTTGTTAAACTTGTACACCCTTGTACAAACTTGTACACCCCTGTACACACTTGTACACATTTGTACACACTTGTACACCCTTGTACACACTTGTACAACCTTGTACAAACTTATACAATCTTGTACACACTTGTACAACCCAGTACACAACTTGTACAACCTTGTACACACTTGTACAACCTTGTAAAACTTGTACACCCTTGTACAAACTTGTACACCCCTGTACACACTTGTACACATTTGTACACACTTGAACACCCTTGTACACACTTGTACAACCTTGTACAAACTTATACAATCTTGTACACACTTGTACAACCCAGTACACACTTGTACAATCTTGTACAATCTTGTACATCCTTGTACACGATTGTACACCCTTGTACACACTTGTACAACCTTGTACACACTTGTACAACCTTGTACACAATTGTACAACCTTGTACACACTTGTACAACCTTGTACACACTTGCACAACTTTGTACACACTTGTACAGTCTTGTACACAATTGTACAACCTTGTACACACTTGTACAACCTTGTACACACTTGTACAACCTTGTACACAATTGTACAGCCTTGTACACACTTGTACAACCTTGTACACACTTGTACAGCCTTGTACACAATTGTACAACCTTGTACACACTTGTACAACCTTGTACACACTTGTACAACCTTGTACACAATTGTACAGCCTTGTACACACTTGTACAACCTTGTACACACTTGTACAACCTTGTTAAAACTTGTACACCCTTGTACACACTTGTACAACCTTGTACAACCTTGTACACACTTGTACAGCCTTGTACACAATTGTACAACCTTGTACACACTTGTACAACCTTGTACACAATTTTGAAACCTCGTACACACTTGTACAACCTTGTACACACTTGAACAACCTTGTACACACTTGTAAAACCTTGTACACACTTGTACAACCTTGTACACACTTGTACAACCTTTTACACACTTGTACAGCCTTGTACACAATTGTACAACCTTGTACACACTTGTAAACCCTTGTACACAATTGTACAACCTTGTACACACTTGTACAACCTTGTACACACTTGTACAACCTTGTACACAATTGTAGAGCCCTGTACACACTTGTACAACCTTGTACACACTTGTACAGCCTTGTACAAAATTGTACAACCTTGTACACACTTGTACAGCCTTGTACACAATTGTACAACCTTGTACACACTTGTACAAACTTGTACACCCTTGTACAAAACATTTACACTTCGTACACACTTGTACAGCCCTTGTACAAACTTGTACATCCTTGTACACACTTGTACAACCTTGTACACACTTGTACATCCTTGTACACAATAGTACACCCTTGTACACACTTGTACAACCTTGTACACACTTGTACAACCTTGAACACACTTGTACAGCCTTGTACACAATTGTACAACCCTTGTACACACTTGTACAACCTTGTACACACTTGTACAACCTTGTACACAATTGTACAGCCTTGTACACACTTGTACAACCTTGTACACACTTGTACAGCCTTGTACACAATTGTACAACTTGTACACACTTGTACAACCTTGTACACACTTGTACAACCTTGTACACAATTGTACAGCCTTGTACACACTTGTACAACCTTGTACACACTTTTACAACCTTGTAAAAACTTGTACACAATGTACACACTTGTACAACCTTGTACAACTTGTACACACTTGTACAGCCTTGTACAACCTTGTACAACCTTGTTTACACTTGTACAGCTTGTAAAAACTTGTACAACCTTGTACACACATGTACAACTTGTAGCACAACTTGTACAAACTTGTACACACTTGTACAACCTTGTAAAACTTGTACACATTTGTACACACTTGTACACCCTTGTACACACTTGTACAACCTTGTACAAACTTATACAATCTTGTACACACTTGTACAACCAGTACACACTTGTACAATCTTGTACAAACTTGTACTCCCTTGTACAAACTTGTACATCCTTGTACACACTTGTACAACCTTGTACAAACTTGTACAAACTTGTACAAACTTGTACATCCTTGTACACGATTGTACACCCTTGTACACACTTGTACAACCTTGTACACACTTGTACAACCTGACACACAATTGTACACTACCTTGTACACACTTGTACAACCTTGTACACACTTGTACCAACCTTGTACACACTTGTACAGCCTTGTACACAATTGTACAACCTTGTACACACTTGTACAACCTTGTACACACTTGTACAACCTTGTACACAATTGTACAGCCTTGTACACAATTGTACAACCTTGTACACACTTGTACAGCCTTGTACACACTTGTACAGCCTTGTACAAAATTGTACAGCCTTGTACACAATTGTACAACCTTGTACACACTTGTACAACCTTGTACACCCTTGTACAAACTTTTATACATCGTACACACTTGTACACCCTTGTACAAACTTGTACATCCTTGTACACACTTGTACAACCTTGTACACACTTGTACAACCTTGTACACACTTGTACATCCTTGTACACAATTGTACAACCTTGTACACAGTTGTACAGCCTTGTACACAATTGTACAACCTTGTACACACTTGTACAACCTTGTACACCCTTGTACACACTTTTACTTATCGTACACACTTGTACACCCTTGTACAAACTTGTACATCCTTGTACACACTTGTACAAACTTGTACATCCTTGTACACGATTTTACACCCTTGTACACACTTGTACAACCTTGTAAAAACTTGTACAACCTTGTACACACTTGTACACCCTTGTACACACTTGTACAACCTTGTACACACTTGTACAACCTTGTACACACTTGTACAACCTTGTACACACTTGTACAACCTTGTACACACTTGTACAACCTTGTACACACTTGTACAACCTTGTACACACTTGTACAACCTTGTACACAATTGTACAACCTTGTACACACTTGTACAAACTTGTACACCCTTGTACAAACTTTTACACATCGTTCACACTTGTACAGCCCTTGTACAAACTTGTACATCCTTGTACACACTTGTACAACCTTGTACACACTTGAACATCCTTGTACACAATTGTACACCCTTGTACACACTTGTACAACCTTGTACACACTTGTACAACCTTGAACACACTTGTACAGCCTTGTACACAATTGTACAACCTTGTACACACTTGTACAACCTTGTACACACTTGTACAACCTTGTACACAATTGTACAGCCTTGTACACACTTGTACAACCTTGTACACACTTGTACAGCCTTGTACACAATTGTACAACCTTGTACACACTTGTACAACCTTGTACACACTTGTACAACCTTGTACACAATTGTACAGCCTTGTACACACTTGTACAACCTTGTACACACTTGTACAACCTTGTAAAAACTTGTACACCCTTGTACACACTTGTACAAACTTGTACAACCTTGTACACACTTGTACAGCCTTGTACAACCTTGTACAACCTTGTACACACTTGTACAGCCTTGTAAAAACTTGTACACCCTTGTACACACATGTACAACATTGTACACAACTTGTACAACCTTGTACACACTTGTACAACCTTGTAAAACTTGTACACATTTGTACACACTTGTACACCCTTGTACACACTTGTAAAACCTTGTACAAACTTATACAATCTTGTACACACTTGTACAACCCAGTACACACTTGTACAATCTTGTACAAACTTGTACTCCCTTGTACAAACTTGTACATCCTTGTACACACTTGTACAACCTTGTACAAACTTGTACAAACTTGTACAAACTTGTACATCCTTGTACACGATTGTACACCCTTGTACACACTTGTACAACCTTGTACACACTTGTACAACCTGACACACAATTGTACAACCTTGTACACACTTGTACAACCTTGTACACACTTGTACAACCTTGTACACACTTGTACAGCCTTGTACACAATTGTACAACCTTGTACACACTTGTACAACCTTGTACACACTTGTACAACCTTGTACACAATTGTACAGCCTTGTACACAATTGTACAACCTTGTACACACTTGTACAGCCTTGTACACACTTGTACAGCCTTGTACAAAATTGTACAGCCTTGTACACAATTGTACAACCTTGTACACACTTGTACAACCTTGTACACCCTTGTACAAACTTGTACACACTTGTACAGCCTTGTACACACTTGTACAGCCTTGTACACACTTGTACACACTTTTATTTATCGTACACACTTGTACACCCTTGTACAAACTTGTACATCCTTGTACACACTTGTACAACCTTGTACAAACTTGTACAAACTTGTACATCCTTGTACACGATTTTACACCCTTGTACACACTTGTACAACCTTGTAAAAACTTGTACAACCTTGTACACACTTGTACACCCTTGTACACACTTTTACAACCTTGTACACACTTGTACAACCTTGTACACACTTGTACAACCTTGTACACACTTGTACAACTTGTACACACTTGTACAACCTTGTACACACTTGTACAACCTTGTACACACTTGTACAACTTTGTACACACTTGTACAACCTTGTACACACTTGTACAACCTTGTACACACTTGTACAACCTTGTACACACTTGTACAACCTTGTACACACTTGTACAACCTTGTACACACTTGTACAACCATGTAAAAACTTGTACAACCTTGTACACACTTATACACCCTTGTACACACTTGTACAAGCTTGTACACACTTGTACAACCTTGTACACACTTGTACACCCTTGTACACACTTGTACAACCTTGTACAAACCTATACACCCTTGTACACACTTGTACAAGCTTGTACACACTTGTACAAGCTTGTACACACTTGTACACCTTTGTTCAAACTTGTGCACCCTTGTACACTTTTGTACACCCTTGTACACATTTGTACAACCTTGTACAAACTTGTACACACTTGTACAAACTTGTACACACTTGTACAACCTTGTTCAAACTTTTACAACCTTGTACACACTTGTACAAGCTTGTACACACTTGTACAAGTTGTACACACTTGTACAACCTTGTACACACTTGTACAACCTTGTACACACTTGCACAACCTTGTACACACTTGTACAACCTTGTACACAATTGTAAAACCTTGTACACACTTGTACAACCTTGTACAAACTTGTACACACTTGTACAAACTTTTACATCCTTGTACACATTTGTACACCCTTGTACACACTTGTACAACCTTGTACAACCTTGTACAAACCTGTACACCCTTGTACACACTTGTACAAGCTTGTACACGATTGTACACCCTTGTACACACTTGTGCACCCTTGTACAAACTTGTACATCCTTGTACACACTTGTAAAACCTTGTACAAACTTGTACAAACTTGTACAAACTTGTACAAACTTGTACATCCTTGTACACGATAGTACAACCTTGTACAAACTTGTACAACCTTGTACACAATTGTAGAGCCTTGTACACACTTGTACAACCTTGTACACACTTGTACAGCCTTGTACAAAATTGTACAACCTTGTACACACTTGTACAGCCTTGTACACAATTGTACAACCTTGTACACACTTGTACAAACTTGTACACCCTTGTACAAACTTTTACACATCGTACACACTTGTACAGCCCTTGTACAAACTTGTACATCCTTGTACACACTTGTACAACCTTGTACACACTTTTACATCCTTGTACACAATTGTACACCCTTGTACACACTTGTACAACCTTGTACACACTTGTACAACCTTGAACACACTTGTACAGCCTTGTACACAATTGTACAACCTTGTACACACTTGTACAACCTTGTACACACTTGTACAACCTTGTACACAATTGTACAGCCTTGTACACACTTGTACAACCTTGTACACACTTGTACAGCCTTGTACACACTTGTACAACCTTGTACACACTTGTACAACCTTGTAAAAACTTGTACACCCTTGTACACACTTGTACAACCTTGTACAACCTTGTACACACTTGTACAGCCTTGTACAACCTTGTACAACCTTGTACACAATTGTACAACCTTGTACACACTTGTACAAACTTGTACACCCTTGTACAAACTTTTACACATCGTTCACACTTGTACAGCCCTTGTACAAACTTGTACATCCTTGTACACACTTGTACAACCTTGTACACACTTGAACATCCTTGTACACAATTGTACACCCTTGTACACACTTGTACAACCTTGTACACACTTGTACAACCTTGAACACACTTGTACAGCCTTGTACACAATTGTACAACCTTGTACACACTTGTACAACCTTGTACACACTTGTACAACCTTGTACACACTTGTACAACCTTGTACACACTTGTACAACCTTGTACACACTTGTACAACCTTGTACACACTTGTACAACCTTGTACACACTTGTACAACCTTGTACACACTTGTACAACCATGTAAAAACTTGTACAACCTTGTACACACTTGTACACCCTTGTACACACTTGTACAAGCTTGTACACATTTGTACAACCTTGTACACACTTGTACACCCTTGTACACACTTGTACAACCTTGTACAAACCTGTACACCCTTGTACACACTTGTACAAGCTTGTACACACTTGTACAAGCTTGTACACACTTGTACACCTTTGTTCAAACTTGTGCACCCTTGTACACTTTTGTACACCCTTGTACACATTTGTACAACCTTGTACAAACTTGTACACACTTGTACAAACTTGTACACACTTGTACAACCTTGTTCAAACTTTTACAACCTTGTACACACTTGTACAAGCTTGTACACACTTGTACAAGTTGTACACACTTGTACAACCTTGTACACACTTGTACAACCTTGTACACACTTGTACAACCTTGTACACACTTGTACAACCTTGTACACAATTGTAAAACCTTGTACACACTTGTACAACCTTGTACAAACTTGTACACACTTGTACAAACTTTTACATCCTTGTACACATTTGTACACCCTTGTACACACTTGTACAACCTTGTACAACCTTGTACAAACCTGTACACCCTTGTACACACTTGTACAAGCTTGTACACGATTGTACACCCTTGTACACACTTGTGCACCCTTGTACAAACTTGTACATCCTTGTACACACTTGTAAAACCTTGTACAAACTTGTACAAACTTGTACAAACTTGTACAAACTTGTACATCCTTGTACACGATAGTACAACCTTGTACAAACTTGTACAACCTTGTACACACTTGTACAACCTGATACACAATTGTACAACCTTGTACACACTTGTACAACCTTGTACACACTTGTACAACCTTGTACACACTTGTACAATCTTGTACACACTTGTACAGCCTTGTACACAATTGTAAAACCTTGTACACACTTGTACAGCCTTGTACACAATTGTACAACCTTGTACACACTTGTACAACCTTGTACACCCTTGTACACACTTTTACTTATCGTACACACTTGTACACCCTTGTACAAACTTGTACATCCTTGTACACACTTGTACAACCTTGTACAAACTTGTACAAACTTGTACATCCTTGTACACGATTTTACCGCCTTGTACACACTTGTACAACCTTGTGAAAACTTGTACTACCTTGTACACACTTGTACACCCTTGTACACACTTGTACAAGCTTGTACACACTTGTACAACCTTGTACACACTTGTACACCCTTGTACACACATGTATAACCTTGTACACAACTTGTACAACCTTGTACACACTTGTACAACCTTGTAAAACTTGTACACCCTTGTACAAACTTGTACACCCCTGTACACACTTGTACACATTTGTACACACTTGTACACCCTTGTACACACTTGTACAACCTTGTACAAACTTATACAATCTTGTACACACTTGTACAACCCAGTACACAACTTGTACAACCTTGTACACACTTGTACAACCTTGTAAAACTTGTACACCCTTGTACAAACTTGTACACCCCTGTACACACTTGTACACATTTGTACACACTTGTACACCCTTGTACACACTTGTACAACCTTGTACAAACTTATACAATCTTGTACACACTTGTACAACCCAGTACACACTTGTACAATCTTGTACAAACTTGTACATCCTTGTACACGATTGTACACCCTTGTACACACTTGTACAACCTTGTACACACTTGTACAACCTTGTACACAATTGTACAACCTTGTACACACTTGTACAACCTTGTACACACTTGCACAACTTTGTACACACTTGTACAGTCTTGTACACAATTGTACAACCTTGTACACACTTGTACAACCTTGTACACACTTGTACAACCTTGTACACAATTGTACAGCCTTGTACACACTTGTACAACCTTGTACACACTTGTACAGCCTTGTACACAATTGTACAACCTTGTACACACTTGTACAACCTTGTACACACTTGTACAACCTTGTACACAATTGTACAGCCTTGTACACACTTGTACAACCTTGTACACACTTGTACAACCTTGTTAAAACTTGTACACCCTTGTACACACTTGTACAACCTTGTACAACCTTGTACACACTTGTACAGCCTTGTACACAATTGTACAACCTTGTACACACTTGTACAACCTTGTACACAATTGTACAACCTCGTACACACTTGTACAACCTTGTACACACTTGTACAACCTTGTACATACTTGTACAACCTTGTACACACTTGTACAACCTTGTACACACTTGTACAACCTTTTACACACTTGTACAGCCTTGTACACAATTGTACAACCTTGTACACACTTGTACAGCCTTGTACACAATTGTACAACCTTGTACACACTTGTACAACCTTGTACACACTTGTACAACCTTGTACACAATTGTAGAGCCTTGTACACACTTGTACAACCTTGTACACACTTGTACAGCCTTGTACAAAATTGTACAACCTTGTACACACTTGTACAGCCTTGTACACAATTGTACAACCTTGTACACACTTGTACAAACTTGTACACCCTTGTACAAACTTTTACACATCGTACACACTTGTACAGCCCTTGTACAAACTTGTACATCCTTGTACACACTTGTACAACCTTGTACACACTTTTACATCCTTGTACACAATTGTACACCCTTGTACACACTTGTACAACCTTGTACACACTTGTACAACCTTGAACACACTTGTACAGCCTTGTACACAATTGTACAACCTTGTACACACTTGTACAACCTTGTACACACTTGTACAACCTTGTACACAATTGTACAGCCTTGTACACACTTGTACAACCTTGTACACACTTGTACAGCCTTGTACACACTTGTACAACCTTGTACACACTTGTACAACCTTGTAAAAACTTGTACACCCTTGTACACACTTGTACAACCTTGTACAACCTTGTACACACTTGTACAGCCTTGTACAACCTTGTACAACCTTGTACACACTTGTACAGCCTTGTAAAAACTTGTACACCCTTGTACACACATGTACAACCTTGTACACAACTTGTACAACCTTGTACACACTTGTACAACCTTGTAAAACTTGTACACATTTGTACACACTTGTACACCCTTCAACACACTTGTACAACCTTGTACAAACTTATACAATCTTGTACACACTTGTACAACCCAGTACACACTTGTACAATCTTGTACAAACTTGTACTCCCTTGTACAAACTTGTACATCCTTGTACACACTTGTACAACTTGTACACACTTGTACAACCTTGTACACACTTGTACAACCTTGTACACACTTGTACAACCTTGTACACACTTGTACAACCTTGTACACACTTGTACAACCTTGTACACACTTGTACAACCTTGTACACACTTGTACAACCTTGTACACACTTGTACAACCATGTAAAAACTTGTACAACCTTGTACACACTTGTACACCCTTGTACACACTTGTACAAGCTTGTACACACTTGTACAACCTTGTACACACTTGTACACCCTTGTACACACTTGTACAACCTTGTACAAACCTGTACACCCTTGTACACACTTGTACAAGCTTGTACACACTTGTACAAGCTTGTACACACTTGTACACCTTTGTTCAAACTTGTGCACCCTTGTACACTTTTGTACACCCTTGTACACATTTGTACAACCTTGTACAAACTTGTACACACTTGTACAAACTTGTACACACTTGTACAACCTTGTTCAAACTTTTACAACCTTGTACACACTTGTACAAGCTTGTACACACTTGTACAAGTTGTACACACTTGTACAACCTTGTACACACTTGTACAACCTTGTACACACTTGTACAACCTTGTACACACTTGTACAACCTTGTACACAATTGTAAAACCTTGTACACACTTGTACAACCTTGTACAAACTTGTACACACTTGTACAAACTTTTACATCCTTGTACACAATTGTACAACCTTGTACACACTTGTACAGCCTTGTACACACTTGTACACCCTTCAACACACTTGTACAACCTTGTACAAACTTATACAATCTTGTACACACTTGTACAACCCAGTACACACTTGTACAATCTTGTACAAACTTGTACTCCCTTGTACAAACTTGTACATCCTTGTACACACTTGTACAACTTGTACACACTTGTACAACCTTGTACACACTTGTACAACCTTGTACACAATTGTAAAACCTTGTACACACTTGTACAAACTTGTACACCCTTGTACAAACTTTTACACATCGTACACACTTGTACAGCCCTTGTACACACTTGTACAACCTTGTACACACTTGTACAGCCTTGTACACACTTGTACAAGCTTGTACACACTTGTACAAGTTGTACACACTTGTACAACCTTGTACACACTTGTACAACCTTGTACACACTTGTACAACCTTGTACACACTTGTACAACCTTGTACACAATTGTAAAACCTTGTACACACTTGTACAACCTTGTACAAACTTGTACACACTTGTACAAACTTTTACATCCTTGTACACATTTGTACACCCTTGTACACACTTGTACAACCTTGTACAACCTTGTACAAACCTGTACACCCTTGTACACACTTGTACAAGCTTGTACACGATTGTACACCCTTGTACACACTTGTGCACCCTTGTACAAACTTGTACATCCTTGTACACACTTGTAAAACCTTGTACAAACTTGTACAAACTTGTACAAACTTGTACAAACTTGTACAAACTTGTACATCCTTGTACACGATAGTACAACCTTGTACAAACTTGTACAACCTTGTACACAATTGTAGAGCCTTGTACACACTTGTACAACCTTGTACACACTTGTACAGCCTTGTACAAAATTGTACAACCTTGTACACACTTGTACAGCCTTGTACACAATTGTACAACCTTGTACACACTTGTACAAACTTGTACACCCTTGTACAAACTTTTACACATCGTACACACTTGTACAGCCCTTGTACACACTTGTACAACCTTGTACACACTTGTACAGCCTTGTACACACTTGTACAACCTTGTACACACTTGTACAACCTTGTAAAAACTTGTACACCCTTGTACACACTTGTACAACCTTGTACAACCTTGTACACACTTGTACAGCCTTGTACAACCTTGTACAACCTTGTACACAATTGTACAACCTTGTACACACTTGTACAAACTTGTACACCCTTGTACAAACTTTTACACATCGTTCACACTTGTACAGCCCTTGTACAAACTTGTACATCCTTGTACACACTTGTACAACCTTGTACACACTTGAACATCCTTGTACACAATTGTACACCCTTGTACACACTTGTACAATCTTGTACAAACTTGTACTCCCTTGTACAAACTTGTACATCCTTGTACACACTTGTACAACCTTGTACAAACTTGTACAAACTTGTACAAACTTGTACAAACTTGTACATCCTTGTACACGATTGTACACCCTTGTACACACTTGTACAACCTTGTACACACTTGTACAACCTGACACACAATTGTACAACCTTGTACACACTTGTACAACCTTGTACACACTTGTACAACCTTGTACACACTTGTACAGCCTTGTACACAATTGTACAACCTTGTACACACTTGTACAACCTTGTACACACTTGTACAACCTTGTACACAATTGTACAGCCTTGTACACAATTGTACAACCTTGTACACACTTGTACAGCCTTGTACACACTTGTACAGCCTTGTACAAAATTGTACAGCCTTGTACACAATTGTACAACCTTGTACACACTTGTACAACCTTGTACACCCTTGTACAAACTTGTACACACTTGTACAGCCTTGTACACACTTGTACAGCCTTGTACACACTTGTACACACTTTTATTTATCGTACACACTTGTACACCCTTGTACAAACTTGTACATCCTTGTACACACTTGTACAACCTTGTACAAACTTGTACAAACTTGTACATCCTTGTACACGATTTTACACCCTTGTACACACTTGTACAACCTTGTAAAAACTTGTACAACCTTGTACACACTTGTACACCCTTGTACACACTTTTACAACCTTGTACACACTTGTACAACCTTGTACACACTTGTACAACCTTGTACACACTTGTACAACTTGTACACACTTGTACAACCTTGTACACACTTGTACAACCTTGTACACACTTGTACAACCTTGTACACACTTGTACAACCTTGTACACACTTGTACAACCTTGTACACACTTGTACAACCTTGTACACACTTGTACAACCTTGTACACACTTGTACAACCATGTAAAAACTTGTACAACCTTGTACACACTTGTACACCCTTGTACACACTTGTACAAGCTTGTACACACTTGTACAACCTTGTACACACTTGTACACCCTTGTACACACTTGTACAACCTTGTACAAACCTGTACACCCTTGTACACACTTGTACAAGCTTGTACACACTTGTACAAGCTTGTACACACTTGTACACCTTTGTTCAAACTTGTGCACCCTTGTACACTTTTGTACACCCTTGTACACATTTGTACAACCTTGTACAAACTTGTACACACTTGTACAAACTTGTACACACTTGTACAACCTTGTTCAAACTTTTACAACCTTGTACACACTTGTACAAGCTTGTACACACTTGTACAAGTTGTACACACTTGTACAACCTTGTACAACCTTGTACACACTTGTACAACCTTGTACACACTTGTACAACCTTGTACACAATTGTAAAACCTTGTACACACTTGTACAACCTTGTACAAACTTGTACACACTTGTACAAACTTTTACATCCTTGTACACATTTGTACACCCTTGTACACACTTGTACAACCTTGTACAACCTTGTACAAACCTGTACACCCTTGTACACACTTGTACAAGCTTGTACACGATTGTACACCCTTGTACACACTTGTGCACCCTTGTACAAACTTGTACATCCTTGTACACACTTGTAAAACCTTGTACAAACTTGTACAAACTTGTACAAACTTGTACATCCTTGTACACGATAGTACAACCTTGTACACACTTGTACAACCTTGTACACACTTGTACAACCTGATACACAATTGTACAACCTTGTACACACTTGTACAACCTTGTACACACTTGTACAACCTTGTACACACTTGTACAACCTTGTAAACACTTGTACAACCTTGTACACACTTGTACAACCTTGTAAACACTTGTACAACCTTGTACACACTTGTACAGCCTTGTACACAATTGTACAACCTTGTACACACTTGTACAACCTTGTACACACTTGTACAACCTTGTACACAATTGTACAGCCTTGTACACACTTGTACAACCTTGTACACACTTGTACAGCCTTGTACAAAATTGTAAAACCTTGTACACACTTGTACAGCCTTGTACACAATTGTACAACCTTGTACACACTTGAACAACCTTGTACACCCTTGTACAAACTTTTACACATCGTACACACTTGTACATCCTTGTACAAACTTGTACATCCTTGTACACACTTGTACAACCTTGTACACACTTGTACAATCTTGTACACACTTGTACAGCCTTGTACACAATTGTACAACCTTGTACACACTTGTACAGCCTTGTACACAATTGTACAACCTTGTACACACTTGTACAACCTTGTACACCTTGTACACACTTTTACTTATCGTACACACTTGTACACCCTTGTACAAACTTGTACATCCTTGTACACACTTGTACAACCTTGTACAAACTTGTACAAACTTGTACATCCTTGTACACGATTTTACCGCCTTGTACACACTTGTACAACCTTGTGAAAACTTGTACAACCTTGTACACACTTGTACACCCTTGTACACACTTGTACAAGCTTGTACACACTTGTACAACCTTGTACACACTTGTACACCCTTGTACACACATGTATGAACTTGTACACAACTTGTACAACCTTGTACACACTTGTACAACCTTGTAAAACTTGTACACCCTTGTACAAACTTGTACACCCCTGTACACACTTGTACACATTTGTACACACTTGTACACCCTTGTACACACTTGTACAACCTTGTACAAACTTATACAATCTTGTACACACTTGTACAACCCAGTACACAACTTGTACAACCTTGTACACACTTGTACAACCTTGTAAAACTTGTACACCCTTGTACAAACTTGTACACCCCTGTACACACTTGTACACATTTGTACACACTTGTACACCCTTGTACACACTTGTACAACCTTGTACAAACTTATACAATCTTGTACACACTTGTACAACCCAGTACACACTTGTACAATCTTGTACAAACTTGTACATCCTTGTACACGATTGTACACCCTTGTACACACTTGTACAACCTTGTACACACTTGTACAACCTTGTACACAATTGTACAACCTTGTACACACTTGTACAACCTTGTACACACTTGCACAACTTTGTACACACTTGTACAGTCTTGTACACAATTGTACAACCTTGTACACACTTGTACAACCTTGTACACACTTATACAACCTTGTACACAATTGTACAGCCTTGTACACACTTGTACAACCTTGTACACACTTGTACAGCCTTGTACACAATTGTACAACCTTGTACACACTTGTACAACCTTGTACACACTTGTACAACCTTGTACACAATTGTACAGCCTTGTACACACTTGTACAACCTTGTACACACTTGTACAACCTTGTTAAAACTTGTACACCCTTGTACACACTTGTACAACCTTGTACAACCTTGTACACACTTGTACAGCCTTGTACACAATTGTACAACCTTGTACACACTTGTACAACCTTGTACACAATTGTACAACCTCGTACACACTTGTACAACCTTGTACACACTTGTACAACCTTGTACATACTTGTACAACCTTGTACACACTTGTACAACCTTGTACACACTTGTACAACCTTTTACACACTTGTACAGCCTTGTACACAATTGTACAACCTTGTACACACTTGTACAGCCTTGTACACAATTGTACAACCTTGTACACACTTGTACAACCTTGTACACACTTGTACAACCTTGTACACAATTGTAGAGCCTTGTACACACTTGTACAACCTTGTACACACTTGTACAGCCTTGTACAAAATTGTACAACCTTGTACACACTTGTACAGCCTTGTACACAATTGTACAACCTTGTACACACTTGTACAAACTTGTACACCCTTGTACAAACTTTTACACATCGTACACACTTGTACAGCCCTTGTACAAACTTGTACATCCTTGTACACACTTGTACAACCTTGTACACACTTGTACAACCTTGTACACAATTGTAAAACCTTGTACACACTTGTACAACCTTGTACAAACTTGTACACACTTGTACAAACTTTTACATCCTTGTACACATTTGTACACCCTTGTACACACTTGTACAACCTTGTACAACCTTGTACAAACCTGTACACCCTTGTACACACTTGTACAAGCTTGTACACGATTGTACACCCTTGTACACACTTGTGCACCCTTGTACAAACTTGTACATCCTTGTACACACTTGTAAAACCTTGTACAAACTTGTACAAACTTGTACAAACTTGTACATCCTTGTACACGATAGTACAACCTTGTACACACTTGTACAACCTTGTACACACTTGTACAACCTGATACACAATTGTACAACCTTGTACACACTTGTACAACCTTGTACACACTTGTACAACCTTGTACACACTTGTACAACCTTGTAAACACTTGTACAACCTTGTACACACTTGTACAACCTTGTAAACACTTGTACAACCTTGTACACACTTGTACAGCCTTGTACACAATTGTACAACCTTGTACACACTTGTACAACCTTGTACACACTTGTACAACCTTGTACACAATTGTACAGCCTTGTACACACTTGTACAACCTTGTACACACTTGTACAGCCTTGTACAAAATTGTAAAACCTTGTACACACTTGTACAGCCTTGTACACAATTGTACAACCTTGTACACACTTGAACAACCTTGTACACCCTTGTACAAACTTTTACACATCGTACACACTTGTACATCCTTGTACAAACTTGTACATCCTTGTACACACTTGTACAACCTTGTACACACTTGTACAATCTTGTACACACTTGTACAGCCTTGTACACAATTGTACAACCTTGTACACACTTGTACAGCCTTGTACACAATTGTACAACCTTGTACACACTTGTACAACCTTGTACACCCTTGTACACACTTTTACTTATCGTACACACTTGTACACCCTTGTACAAACTTGTACATCCTTGTACACACTTGTACAACCTTGTACAAACTTGTACAAACTTGTACATCCTTGTACACGATTTTACCGCCTTGTACACACTTGTACAACCTTGTGAAAACTTGTACAACCTTGTACACACTTGTACACCCTTGTACACACTTGTACAAGCTTGTACACACTTGTACAACCTTGTACACACTTGTACACCCTTGTACACACATGTATGAACTTGTACACAACTTGTACAACCTTGTACACACTTGTACAACCTTGTAAAACTTGTACACCCTTGTACAAACTTGTACACCCCTGTACACACTTGTACACATTTGTACACACTTGTACACCCTTGTACACACTTGTACAACCTTGTACAAACTTATACAATCTTGTACACACTTGTACAACCCAGTACACAACTTGTACAACCTTGTACACACTTGTACAACCTTGTAAAACTTGTACACCCTTGTACAAACTTGTACACCCCTGTACACACTTGTACACATTTGTACACACTTGTACACCCTTGTACACACTTGTACAACCTTGTACAAACTTATACAATCTTGTACACACTTGTACAACCCAGTACACACTTGTACAATCTTGTACAAACTTGTACATCCTTGTACACGATTGTACACCCTTGTACACACTTGTACAACCTTGTACACACTTGTACAACCTTGTACACAATTGTACAACCTTGTACACACTTGTACAACCTTGTACACACTTGCACAACTTTGTACACACTTGTACAGTCTTGTACACAATTATACAACCTTGTACACACTTGTACAACCTTGTACACACTTATACAACCTTGTACACAATTGTACAGCCTTGTACACACTTGTACAACCTTGTACACACTTGTACAGCCTTGTACACAATTGTACAACCTTGTACACACTTGTACAACCTTGTACACACTTGTACAACCTTGTACACAATTGTACAGCCTTGTACACACTTGTACAACCTTGTACACACTTGTACAACCTTGTTAAAACTTGTACACCCTTGTACACACTTGTACAACCTTGTACAACCTTGTACACACTTGTACAGCCTTGTACACAATTGTACAACCTTGTACACACTTGTACAACCTTGTACACAATTGTACAACCTCGTACACACTTGTACAACCTTGTACACACTTGTACAACCTTGTACATACTTGTACAACCTTGTACACACTTGTACAACCTTGTACACACTTGTACAACCTTTTACACACTTGTACAGCCTTGTACACAATTGTACAACCTTGTACACACTTGTACAGCCTTGTACACAATTGTACAACCTTGTACACACTTGTACAACCTTGTACACACTTGTACAACCTTGTACACAATTGTAGAGCCTTGTACACACTTGTACAACCTTGTACACACTTGTACAGCCTTGTACAAAATTGTACAACCTTGTACACACTTGTACAGCCTTGTACACAATTGTACAACCTTGTACACACTTGTACAAACTTGTACACCCTTGTACAAACTTTTACACATCGTACACACTTGTACAGCCCTTGTACAAACTTGTACATCCTTGTACACACTTGTACAACCTTGTACACACTTTTACATCCTTGTACACAATTGTACACCCTTGTACACACTTGTACAACCTTGTACACACTTGTACAACCTTGAACACACTTGTACAGCCTTGTACACAATTGTACAACCTTGTACACACTTGTACAACCTTGTACACACTTGTACAACCTTGTACACAATTGTACAGCCTTGTACACACTTGTACAACCTTGTACACACTTGTACAGCCTTGTACACAATTGTACAACCTTGTACACACTTGTACAACCTTGTACACACTTGTACAACTTTGTACACAATTGTACAGCCTTGTACACACTTGTAAAACCTTGTACACACTTGTACAACCTTGTAAAAACTTGTACACCCTTGTACACACTTGTACAACTTGTACAACCTTGTACACACTTGTACAGCCTTGTACAACCTTGTACAACCTTGTACACACTTGTACAGCCTTGTTAAAACTTGTACACCCTTGTACACACATGTACAACCTTGTACACAACTTGTACAACCTTGTACACACTTGTACAACCTTGTAAAACTTGTACACATTTGTACACACTTGTACACCCTTGTACACACTTGTACAACCTTGTACAAACTTATACAATCTTGTACACACTTGTACAACCCAGTACACACTTGTACAATCTTGTACAAACTTGTACTCCCTTGTACAAACTTGTACATCCTTGTACACACTTGTACAACCTTGTACAAACTTGTACAAACTTGTAAAAACTTGTACATCCTTGTACACGATTGTACACCCTTGTACACACTTGTACAACCTTGTACACACTTGTACAACCTGACACACAATTGTACAACCTTGTACACACTTGTACAACCTTGTACACACTTGTACAACCTTGTACACACTTGTCCAACCTTGTACAC
>NW_026543429.1:0-29593 GCF_028750875.1 Macrosteles quadrilineatus
ACAACCTTGTACACACTTGTACAACCTTGTACACACTTGTACAACCTTGTACACACTTGTACAACCTTGTACACACTTGTACACCCTTGTACACACTTGTACAACCTTGTACACACTTGTACAACCTTGTACACACTTGTACAACCTTGTACACAATTGTACAACCTTGTACACACTTGCACAACCTTGTACACACTTGTACAACCTTGAACACACTTGTACAGCCTTGTACACAATTGTACAACCTTGTACACACTTGTACAACCTTGTACACACTTGTACAACCTTGTACACAATTGTACAGCCTTGTACACACTTGTACAACCTTGTACACACTTGTACAGCCTTGTACACAATTGTACAACCTTGTACACACTTGTACAACCTTGTACACACTTGTACAACCTTGTACACAATTGTACAGCCTTGTACACACTTGTACAACCTTGTACACACTTGTACATCCTCGTAAAAACTTGTACACCTTTGTACACACTTGTACAACCTTGTACAACCTTGTACACACTTGTACAGCCTTGTACAACCTTGTACACACTTGTAGAGCCTTGTAAAAACTTGTACACCCTTGTACACACATGTACAACCTTGTACACAACTTGTACAAATTTGTACACACTTGTACAACCTTGTAAAACTTGTACACATTTGTACACACTTGTACACCCTTGTACACACTTGTACAACCTTGTACAAACTTATACAATCTTGTACACACTTGTACAACCCAGTACACACTTGTACAATCTTGTACAAACTTGTACTCCCTTGTACAAACTTGTACAACCTTGTACACAATTGTAAAACCTTGTACACACTTGTACAACCTTGTACAAACTTGTACACACTTGTACAAACTTTTACATCCTTGTACACATTTGTACACCCTTGTACACACTTGTACAACCTTGTACAACCTTGTACAAACCTGTACACCCTTGTACACACTTGTACAAGCTTGTACACGATTGTACACCCTTGTACACACTTGTGCACCCTTGTACAAACTTGTACATCCTTGTACACACTTGTACAACCTTGTACAAACTTGTACAAACTTGTACAAACTTGTACATCCTTGTACACGATTGTTCACCCTTGTACACACTTGTACAACCTTGTACACACTTGTACAACCTGATACACAATTGTACAACCTTGTACACACTTGTACAACCTTGTACACACTTGTACAACCTTGTTCACACTTGTACAACCTTGTACACACTTGTACAACCTTGTACACACTTGTACAGCCTTGTACACAATTGTACAACCTTGTACACACTTGTACAACCTTGTACACACTTGTACAACCTTGTATACAATTGTACAGCCTTGTACACACTTGTACAACCTTGTACACACTTGTACAGCCTTGTACAAAATTGTACAACCTTGTACACACTTGTACAGCCTTGTACACAATTGTACAACCTTGTACACACTTGTACAACCTTGTACACCCTTGTACAAACTTTTACACAACGTACACACTTGTACACCCTTGTACAAACTTGTACATCCTTGTACACACTTGTACAACCTTGTACACACTTGTACAATCTTGTACACACTTGTACAGCCTTGTACACAATTGTACAACCTTGTACACACTTGTACAGCCTTGTACACAATTGTACAACCTTGTACACACTTGTACAACCTTGTACACCCTTGTACACACTTTTACTTATCGTACACACTTGTACACCCTTGTACAAACTTGTACATCCTTGTACACACTTGTACAACCTTGTACAAACTTGTACAAACTTGTACATCCTTGTACACGATTTTACACCCTTGTACAACCTTGTAAAAACTTGTACAACCTTGTACACACTTGTACACCCTTGTACACACTTGTACAAGCTTGTACACACTTGTACAACCTTGTACACACTTGTACACCCTTGTATACACATGTACAACCTTGTACACAACTTGTACAACCTTGTACACACTTGTACAAGCTTGTAAAACTTGTACACCCTTGTACAAACTTGTACACCCCTGTACACACTTGTACACATTTGTACACACTTGTAAACCCTTGTACACACTTGTACAACCTTGTACAAACTTATACAATCTTGTACACACTTGTACAACCCAGTACCCAACTTGTACAACCTTGTACACACTTGTACAACCTTGTAAAACTTGTACACCCTTGTACAAACTTGTACACCCCTGTACACACTTGTACACATTTGTACACACTTGTACACCCTTGTACACACTTGTACAACCTTGTACAAACTTATACAATCTTGTACACACTTGTACAACCCAGTACACACTTGTACAATCTTGTACAAACTTGGACATCCTTGTACACGATTGTACACCCTTGTACACACTTGTACAACCTTGTACACACTTGTACAACCTTGTACACAATTGTACAACCTTGTACACACTTGTACAACCTTGTTTACACTTGCACAACTTTGTACACACTTGTACAGTCTTGTACACAATTGTACAACCTTGTACACACTTGTACAACCTTGTACACACTTGTACAACCTTGTACACAATTGTACAGCCTTGTACACACTTGTACAACCTTGTACACACTTGTACAGCCTTGTACACAATTGTACAACCTTGTACACACTTGTACAACCTTGTACACACTTGTACAACCTTGTACACAATTGTACAGCCTTGTACACACTTGTACAACCTTGTACACACTTGTACAACCTTGTAAAAACTTGTACACCCTTGTACACACTTGTACAACCTTGTACAACCTTGTACACACTTGTACAGCCTTGTACACAATTGTACATACTTGTACACACTTGTACAACCTCGTACACAATTGTACAACCTCGTACACACTTATACAACCTTGTACACACTTGTACAACCTTGTACACACTTGTACAACCTTGTACACACTTGTACAACCTTGTACACACTTGTACAACCTTTTACACACTTGTACAGCCTTGTACACAATTGTACAATCTTGTACACACTTGTACAGCCTTGTACACAATTGTACAACCTTGTACACACTTGTACAACCTTGTACACCCTTGTACACACTTTTACTTATCGTACACACTTGTACACCCTTGTACATCCTTGTACACGATTTTACACCCTTGTACACACTTGTACAACCTTGTAAAAACTTGTACAACCTTGTACACACTTGTACACCCTTGTACACACTTGTACAAGCTTGTACACACTTGTACAACCATGTACACACTTGTACAACCTTGTACACACTTGTACAACCTTGTACACACTTGTACAACCTTGTACACACTTGTACAACCTTGTACACACTTGTACAACCTTGTACACACTTGTACAACCTTGTACACACTTGTACAACCTTGTACACACTTGTACAGCCTTGTACACAATTGTACAACCTTGTACACACTTGTACAGCCTTGTACACAATTGTAAAACCTTGTACACACTTGTACAACCTTGTACACCCTTGTACACACTTTTACTTATCGTACACACTTGTACACCCTTGTACAAACTTGTACATCCTTGTACACACTTGTACAACCTTGTACAAACTTGTACAAACTTGTACATCCTTGTACACGATTTTACACCCTTGTACACACTTGTACAACCTTGTAAAAACTTGTACAACCTTGTACACACTTGTACACCCTTGTACACACTTGTACAAGCTTGTACACACTTGTACAAGCTTGTACACACTTGTACAACCTTGTACACACTTGTACAACCTTGTACACACTTGTACAACCTTGTACACACTTGTACAACCTTGTACACACTTGTACAACCTTGTACACACTTGTACAAACTTGTACACACTTGTACAACCTTTTACACACTTGTACAGCCTTGTACACAATTGTACAACCTTGTACACACTTGTACAGCCTTGTACACAATTGTACAACCTTGTACACACTTGTACAACCATGTACACCCTTGTACACACTTTTACTTATCGTACACACTTGTACACCCTTGTACAAACTTGTACATCCTTGTACACACTTGTACAACCTTGTACAAACTTGTACATCCTTGTACACGATTTTACACCCTTGTACACACTTGTACAACCTTGTACACACTTGTACAACCTTGTACACACTTGTACAACCTTGTACACACTTGTACAACCTTGTACACACTTGTACAACCTTGTACACACTTGTACAACCTTGTACACACTTGTACAACCTTGTACACACTTGTACAACCTTGTACACACTTGTACAACCTTGTACACACTTGTACAGCCTTGTACACACTTGTACAGCCTTGTCCACACTTGTACAGCCTTGTACACAATTGTAAAACCTTGTACACACTTGTACAACCTTGTACACCCTTGTACACACTTTTACTTATCGTACACACTTGTACACCCTTGTACAAACTTGTACATCCTTATACACACTTGTACAACCTTGTACAAACTTGTACAAACTTGTACATCCTTGTACACGATTTTACACCCTTGTACACACTTGTACAACCTTGTAAAAACTTGTACAACCTTGTACACACTTGTACACCCTTGTACACACTTGTACAAGCTTGTACACACTTGTACAAGCTTGTACACACTTGTACAAGCTTGTACACACTTGTACAAGCTTGTACACACTTGTACAAGCTTGTACACACTTGTACAACCTTGTACACACTTGTACAACCTTGTACACACTTGTACAACCTTGTACACACTTGTACAACCTTGTACACACTTGTACAACCTTGTACACACTTGTACAACCTTGTACACACTTGTACAACCTTGTACACAATTGTACAACCTTGTACACACTTGTACAACCTTGTACACAATTGTACAACCTTGTACACAATTGTACAACCTTGTACACAATTGTACAACCTTGTACACACTTGCACAACCTTGTACACACTTGTACAACCTTGAACACACTTGTACAGCCTTGTACACAATTGTACAACCTTGTACACACTTGTACAACCTTGTACACACTTGTACAACCTTGTACACAATTGTACAGCCTTGTACACACTTGTACAACCTTGTACACACTTGTACAGCCTTGTACACAATTGTACAACCTTGTACACACTTGTACAACCTTGTACACACTTGTACAACCTTGTACACAATTGTACAGCCTTGTACACACTTGTACAACCTTGTACACACTTGTACATCCTCGTAAAAACTTGTACACCTTTGTACACACTTGTACAACCTTGTACAACCTTGTACACACTTCTACAGCCTTGTACAACCTTGTACACACTTGTAGAGCCTTGTAAAAACTTGTACACCCTTGTACACACATGTACAACCTTGTACACAACTTGTACAACCTTGTACACACTTGTACAACCTTGCAAAACTTGTACACATTTGTACACACTTGTACACCCTTGTACACACTTGTACAACCTTGTACAAACTTATACAATCTTGTACACACTTGTACAACCCAGTACACACTTGTACAATCTTGTACAAACTTGTACTCCCTTGTACAAACTTGTACAACCTTGTACACAATTGTAAAACCTTGTACACACTTGTACAACCTTGTACAAACTTGTACACACTTGTACAAACTTTTACATCCTTGTACACATTTGTACACCCTTGTACACACTTGTACAACCTTGTACAACCTTGTACAAACCTGTAAACCCTTGTACACACTTGTACAAGCTTGTACACGATTGTACACCCTTGTACACACTTGTGCACCCTTGTACAAACTTGTACATTCTTGTACACACTTGTACAACCTTGTACAAACTTGTACAAACTTGTACAAACTTGTACATCCTTGTACACGATTGTTCACCCTTGTACACACTTGTACAACCTTGTACACACTTGTACAACCTGATACACAATTGTACAACCTTGTACACACTTGTACAACCTTGTACACACTTGTACAACCTTGTTCACACTTGTACAACCTTGTACACACTTGTACAACCTTGTACACAATTGTACAACCTTGTACACACTTGTACAACCTTGTACACACTTGTACAACCTTGTACACAATTGTACAGCCTTGTACACACTTGTACAACCTTGTACACACTTGTACAGCCTTGTACACAATTGTACAACCTTGTACACACTTGTACAACCTTGTACACACTTGTACAACCTTGTACACAATTGTACAGCCTTGTACACACTTGTACAACCTTGTACACACTTGTACATCCTCGTAAAAACTTGTACACCTTTGTACACACTTGTACAACCTTGTACAACCTTGTACACACTTGTACAGCCTTGTACAACCTTGTACACACTTGTAGAGCCTTGTAAAAACTTGTACACCCTTGTACACACATGTACAACCTTGTACACAACTTGTACAAATTTGTACACACTTGTACAACCTTGTAAAACTTGTACACATTTGTACACACTTGTACACCCTTGTACACACTTGTACAACCTTGTACAAACTTATACAATCTTGTACACACTTGTACAACCCAGTACACACTTGTACAATCTTGTACAAACTTGTACTCCCTTGTACAAACTTGTACAACCTTGTACACAATTGTAAAACCTTGTACACACTTGTACAACCTTGTACAAACTTGTACACACTTGTACAAACTTTTACATCCTTGTACACATTTGTACACCCTTGTACACACTTGTACAACCTTGTACAACCTTGTACAAACCTGTACACCCTTGTACACACTTGTACAAGCTTGTACACGATTGTACACCCTTGTACACACTTGTGCACCCTTGTACAAACTTGTACATCCTTGTACACACTTGTACAACCTTGTACAAACTTGTACAAACTTGTACAAACTTGTACATCCTTGTACACGATTGTTCACCCTTGTACACACTTGTACAACCTTGTACACACTTGTACAACCTGATACACAATTGTACAACCTTGTACACACTTGTACAACCTTGTACACACTTGTACAACCTTGTTCACACTTGTACAACCTTGTACACACTTGTACAACCTTGTACACACTTGTACAGCCTTGTACACAATTGTACAACCTTGTACACACTTGTACAACCTTGTACACACTTGTACAACCTTGTATACAATTGTACAGCCTTGTACACACTTGTACAACCTTGTACACACTTGTACAGCCTTGTACAAAATTGTACAACCTTGTACACACTTGTACAGCCTTGTACACAATTGTACAACCTTGTACACACTTGTACAACCTTGTACACCCTTGTACAAACTTTTACACAACGTACACACTTGTACACCCTTGTACAAACTTGTACATCCTTGTACACACTTGTACAACCTTGTACACACTTGTACAATCTTGTACACACTTGTACAGCCTTGTACACAATTGTACAACCTTGTACACACTTGTACAGCCTTGTACACAATTGTACAACCTTGTACACACTTGTACAACCTTGTACACCCTTGTACACACTTTTACTTATCGTACACACTTGTACACCCTTGTACAAACTTGTACATCCTTGTACACACTTGTACAACCTTGTACAAACTTGTACAAACTTGTACATCCTTGTACACGATTTTACACCCTTGTACAACCTTGTAAAAACTTGTACAACCTTGTACACACTTGTACACCCTTGTACACACTTGTACAAGCTTGTACACACTTGTACAACCTTGTACACACTTGTACACCCTTGTATACACATGTACAACCTTGTACACAACTTGTACAACCTTGTACACACTTGTACAAGCTTGTAAAACTTGTACACCCTTGTACAAACTTGTACACCCCTGTACACACTTGTACACATTTGTACACACTTGTAAACCCTTGTACACACTTGTACAACCTTGTACAAACTTATACAATCTTGTACACACTTGTACAACCCAGTACCCAACTTGTACAACCTTGTACACACTTGTACAACCTTGTAAAACTTGTACACCCTTGTACAAACTTGTACACCCCTGTACACACTTGTACACATTTGTACACACTTGTACACCCTTGTACACACTTGTACAACCTTGTACAAACTTATACAATCTTGTACACACTTGTACAACCCAGTACACACTTGTACAATCTTGTACAAACTTGGACATCCTTGTACACGATTGTACACCCTTGTACACACTTGTACAACCTTGTACACACTTGTACAACCTTGTACACAATTGTACAACCTTGTACACACTTGTACAACCTTGTTTACACTTGCACAACTTTGTACACACTTGTACAGTCTTGTACACAATTGTACAACCTTGTACACACTTGTACAACCTTGTACACACTTGTACAACCTTGTACACAATTGTACAGCCTTGTACACACTTGTACAACCTTGTACACACTTGTACAGCCTTGTACACAATTGTACAACCTTGTACACACTTGTACAACCTTGTACACACTTGTACAACCTTGTACACAATTGTACAGCCTTGTACACACTTGTACAACCTTGTACACACTTGTACAACCTTGTAAAAACTTGTACACCCTTGTACACACTTGTACAACCTTGTACAACCTTGTACACACTTGTACAGCCTTGTACACAATTGTACATACTTGTACACACTTGTACAACCTCGTACACAATTGTACAACCTCGTACACACTTATACAACCTTGTACACACTTGTACAACCTTGTACACACTTGTACAACCTTGTACACACTTGTACAACCTTGTACACACTTGTACAACCTTTTACACACTTGTACAGCCTTGTACACAATTGTACAATCTTGTACACACTTGTACAGCCTTGTACACAATTGTACAACCTTGTACACACTTGTACAACCTTGTACACCCTTGTACACACTTTTACTTATCGTACACACTTGTACACCCTTGTACATCCTTGTACACGATTTTACACCCTTGTACACACTTGTACAACCTTGTAAAAACTTGTACAACCTTGTACACACTTGTACACCCTTGTACACACTTGTACAAGCTTGTACACACTTGTACAACCATGTACACACTTGTACAACCTTGTACACACTTGTACAACCTTGTACACACTTGTACAACCTTGTACACACTTGTACAACCTTGTACACACTTGTACAACCTTGTACACACTTGTACAACCTTGTACACACTTGTACAACCTTGTACACACTTGTACAGCCTTGTACACAATTGTACAACCTTGTACACACTTGTACAGCCTTGTACACAATTGTAAAACCTTGTACACACTTGTACAACCTTGTACACCCTTGTACACACTTTTACTTATCGTACACACTTGTACACCCTTGTACAAACTTGTACATCCTTGTACACACTTGTACAACCTTGTACAAACTTGTACAAACTTGTACATCCTTGTACACGATTTTACACCCTTGTACACACTTGTACAACCTTGTAAAAACTTGTACAACCTTGTACACACTTGTACACCCTTGTACACACTTGTACAAGCTTGTACACACTTGTACAAGCTTGTACACACTTGTACAACCTTGTACACACTTGTACAACCTTGTACACACTTGTACAACCTTGTACACACTTGTACAACCTTGTACACACTTGTACAACCTTGTACACACTTGTACAAACTTGTACACACTTGTACAACCTTTTACACACTTGTACAGCCTTGTACACAATTGTACAACCTTGTACACACTTGTACAGCCTTGTACACAATTGTACAACCTTGTACACACTTGTACAACCATGTACACCCTTGTACACACTTTTACTTATCGTACACACTTGTACACCCTTGTACAAACTTGTACATTCTTGTACACACTTGTACAACCTTGTACAAACTTGTACATCCTTGTACACGATTTTACACCCTTGTACACACTTGTACAACCTTGTACACACTTGTACAACCTTGTACACACTTGTACAACCTTGTACACACTTGTACAACCTTGTACACACTTGTACAACCTTGTACACACTTGTACAACCTTGTACACACTTGTACAACCTTGTACACACTTGTACAACCTTGTACACACTTGTACAACCTTGTACACACTTGTACAGCCTTGTACACACTTGTACAGCCTTGTCCACACTTGTACAGCCTTGTACACAATTGTAAAACCTTGTACACACTTGTACAACCTTGTACACCCTTGTACACACTTTTACTTATCGTACACACTTGTACACCCTTGTACAAACTTGTACATCCTTATACACACTTGTACAACCTTGTACAAACTTGTACAAACTTGTACATCCTTGTACACGATTTTACACCCTTGTACACACTTGTACAACCTTGTAAAAACTTGTACAACCTTGTACACACTTGTACACCCTTGTACACACTTGTACAAGCTTGTACACACTTGTACAAGCTTGTACACACTTGTACAAGCTTGTACACACTTGTACAAGCTTGTACACACTTGTACAAGCTTGTACACACTTGTACAACCTTGTACACACTTGTACAACCTTGTACACACTTGTACAACCTTGTACACACTTGTACAACCTTGTACACACTTGTACAACCTTGTACACACTTGTACAACCTTGTACACACTTGTACAACCTTGTACACACTTGTACAACCTTGTACACAATTGTACAACCTTGTACACACTTGTACAACCTTGTACACAATTGTACAACCTTGTACACAATTGTACAACCTTGTACACAATTGTACAACCTTGTACACACTTGCACAACCTTGTACACACTTGTACAACCTTGAACACACTTGTACAGCCTTGTACACAATTGTACAGCCTTGTACACACTTGTACAACCTTGTACACACTTGTACAACCTTGTACACAATTGTACAGCCTTGTACACACTTGTACAACCTTGTACACACTTGTACAGCCTTGTACACAATTGTACAACCTTGTACACACTTGTACAACCTTGTACACACTTGTACAACCTTGTACACAATTGTACAGCCTTGTACACACTTGTACAACCTTGTACACACTTGTACATCCTCGTAAAAACTTGTACACCTTTGTACACACTTGTACAACCTTGTACAACCTTGTACACACTTCTACAGCCTTGTACAACCTTGTACACACTTGTAGAGCCTTGTAAAAACTTGTACACCCTTGTACACACATGTACAACCTTGTACACAACTTGTACAACCTTGTACACACTTGTACAACCTTGCAAAACTTGTACACATTTGTACACACTTGTACACCCTTGTACACACTTGTACAACCTTGTACAAACTTATACAATCTTGTACACACTTGTACAACCCAGTACTCACTTGTACAATCTTGTACAAACTTGTACTCCCTTGTACAAACTTGTACAACCTTGTACACAATTGTAAAACCTTGTACACACTTGTACAACCTTGTACAAACTTGTACACACTTGTACAAACTTTTACATCCTTGTACACATTTGTACACCCTTGTACACACTTGTACAACCTTGTACAACCTTGTACAAACCTGTACACCCTTGTACACACTTGTACAAGCTTGTACACGATTGTACACCCTTGTACACACTTGTGCACCCTTGTACAAACTTGTACATTCTTGTACACACTTGTACAACCTTGTACAAACTTGTACAAACTTGTACAAACTTGTACATCCTTGTACACGATTGTTCACCCTTGTACACACTTGTACAACCTTGTACACACTTGTACAACCTGATACACAATTGTACAACCTTGTACACACTTGTACAACCTTGTACACACTTGTACAACCTTGTTCACACTTGTACAACCTTGTACACACTTGTACAACCTTGTACACACTTGTACAGCCTTGTACACAATTGTACAACCTTGTACACACTTGTACAACCTTGTACAACCTTGTACACACTTGTACAACCTTGTACACACTTGTACAACCTTGTATACAATTGTACAGCCTTGTACACACTTGTACAACCTTGTACACACTTGTACAGCCTTGTACAAAATTGTACAACCTTGTACACACTTGTACAGCCTTGTACACAATTGTACAACCTTGTACACACTTGTACAACCTTGTACACCCTTGTACAAACTTTTACACAACGTACACACTTGTATACCCTTGTACAAACTTGTACATCCTTGTACACACTTGTACAACCTTGTACACACTTGTACAATCTTGTACACACTTGTACAGCCTTGTACACAATTGTACAACCTTGTACACACTTGTACAGCCTTGTACACAATTGTACAACCTTGTACACACTTGTACAACCTTGTACACCCTTGTACACACTTTTACTTATCGTACACACTTGTACACCCTTGTACAAACTTGTACATCCTTGTACACACTTGTACAACCTTGTACAAACTTGTACAAACTTGTACATCCTTGTACACGATTTTACACCCTTGTACAACGTTGTAAAAACTTGTACAACCTTGTACACACTTGTACACCCTTGTACACACTTGTACAAGCTTGTACACACTTGTACAACCTTGTACACACTTGTACACCCTTGTATACACATGTACAACCTTGTACACAACTTGTACAACCTTGTACACACTTGTACAACCTTGTAAAACTTGTACACCCTTGTACAAACTTGTACACCCCTGTACACACTTGTACACATTTGTACACACTTGTACACCCTTGTACACACTTGTACAACCTTGTACAAACTTATACAATCTTGTACACACTTGTACAACCCAGTACACAACTTGTACAACCTTGTACACACTTGTACAACCTTGTAAAACTTGTACACCCTTGTACAAACTTGTACACCCCTGTACACACTTGTACACATTTGTACACACTTGTACACCCTTGTACACACTTGTACAACCTTGTACAAACTTATACAATCTTGTACACACTTGTACAACCCAGTACACACTTGTACAATCTTGTACAAACTTGTACATCCTTGTACACGATTGTACACCCTTGTACACACTTGTACAACCTTGTACACACTTGTACAACCTTGTACACAATTGTACAACCTTGTACACACAACCTTGTTTACACTTGCACAACTTTGTACACACTTGTACAGTCTTGTACACAATTGTACAACCTTGTACACACTTGTACAACCTTGTACACACTTGTACAACCTTGTACACAATTGTACAGCCTTGTACACACTTGTACAACCTTGTACACACTTGTACAGCCTTGTACACAATTGTACAACCTTGTACACACTTGTACAACCTTGTACACACTTGTACAACCTTGTACACACTTGTACACCCTTGTATACACATGTACAACCTTGTACACAACTTGTACAACCTTGTACACACTTGTACAACCTTGTAAAACTTGTACACCCTTGTACAAACTTGTACACCCCTGTACACACTTGTACACATTTGTACACACTTGTACACCCTTGTACACACTTGTACAACCTTGTACAAACTTATACAATCTTGTACACACTTGTACAACCCAGTACACAACTTGTACAACCTTGTACACACTTGTACAACCTTGTAAAACTTGTACACCCTTGTACAAACTTGTACACCCCTGTACACACTTGTACACATTTGTACACACTTGTACACCCTTGTACACACTTGTACAACCTTGTACAAACTTATACAATCTTGTACACACTTGTACAACCCAGTACACACTTGTACAATCTTGTACAAACTTGTACATCCTTGTACACGATTGTACACCCTTGTACACACTTGTACAACCTTGTACACACTTGTACAACCTTGTACACAATTGTACAACCTTGTACACACTTGTACAACCTTGTTTACACTTGCACAACTTTGTACACACTTGTACAGTCTTGTACACAATTGTACAACCTTGTACACACTTGTACAACCTTGTACACACTTGTACAACCTTGTACACAATTGTACAGCCTTGTACACACTTGTACAACCTTGTACACACTTGTACAGCCTTGTACACAATTGTACAACCTTGTACACACTTGTACAACCTTGTACACACTTGTACAACCTTGTACACAATTGTACAGCCTTGTACACACTTGTACAACCTTGTACACACTTGTACAACCTTGTAAAAACTTGTACACCCTTGTACACACTTGTACAACCTTGTACAACCTTGTACACACTTGTACAGCCTTGTACACAATTGTACATACTTGTACACACTTGTACAACCTCGTACACAATTGTACAACCTCGTACACACTTATACAACCTTGTACACACTTGTACAACCTTGTACACACTTGTACAACCTTGTACACACTTGTACAACCTTGTACACACTTGTACAACCTTTTACACACTTGTACAGCCTTGTACACAATTGTACAATCTTGTACACACTTGTACAGCCTTGTACACAATTGTACAACCTTGTACACACTTGTACAACCTTGTACACCCTTGTACACACTTTTACTTATCGTACACACTTGTACACCCTTGTACATCCTTGTACACGATTTTACACCCTTGTACACACTTGTACAACCTTGTAAAAACTTGTACAACCTTGTACACACTTGTACACCCTTGTACACACTTGTACAAGCTTGTACACACTTGTACAACCATGTACACACTTGTACAACCTTGTACACACTTGTACAACCTTGTACACACTTGTACAACCTTGTACACACTTGTACAACCTTGTACACACTTGTACAACCTTGTACACACTTGTACAACCTTGTACACACTTGTACAACCTTGTACACACTTGTACAACCTTGTACACACTTGTACAACCTTGTACACACTTGTACAGCCTTGTACACAATTGTACAACCTTGTACACACTTGTACAGCCTTGTACACAATTGTAAAACCTTGTACACACTTGTACAACCTTGTACACCCTTGTACACACTTTTACTTATCGTACACACTTGTACACCCTTGTACAAACTTGTACATCCTTGTACACACTTGTACAACCTTGTACAAACTTGTACAAACTTGTACATCCTTGTACACGATTTTACACCCTTGTACACACTTGTACAACCTTGTAAAAACTTGTACAACCTTGTACACACTTGTACACCCTTGTACACACTTGTACAAGCTTGTACACACTTGTACAAGCTTGTACACACTTGTACAACCTTGTACACACTTGTACAACCTTGTACACACTTGTACAACCTTGTACACACTTGTACAACCTTTTACACAATTGTACAACCTTGTACACACTTGTACAACCTTGTACACACTTGTACAACCTTGTACACACTTGTACAACCTTGTACACACTTGTACAGCCTTGTACACAATTTTACAACCTTGTACACACTTGTACAGCCTTGTACACAATTGTAAAACCTTGTACACACTTGTACAACCTTGTACACCCTTGTACACACTTTTACTTATCGTACACACTTGTACACCCTTGTACAAACTTGTACCTCCTTATACACACTTGTACAACCTTGTACAAACTTGTACATACTTGTACATCCTTGTACACGATTTTACACCCTTGTACACACTTGTACAACCTTGTAAAAACTTGTACAACCTTGTACACACTTGTACACCCTTGTACACACTTGTACAAGCTTGTACACACTTTTACAAGCTTGTACACACTTGTACAAGCTTGTACACACTTGTACAACCTTGTACACACTTGTACAACCTTGTACACACTTGAACAACCTTGTACACACTTGTACAACCTTGTACACACTTGTACAACCTTGTACACACTTGTACAACCTTGTACACACTTGTACAACCTTGTACACACTTGTACAACCTTGTACAAACTTATACAATCTTGTACACACTTGTACAACCCAGTACACAACTTGTACAACCTTGTACACACTTGTACAACCTTGTAAAACTTGTACACCCTTGTACAAACTTGTACACCCCTGTACACACTTGTACACATTTGTACACACTTGTACACCCTTGTACACACTTGTACAACCTTGTACAAACTTATACAATCTTGTACACACTTGTACAACCCAGTACACACTTGTACAATCTTGTACAAACTTGTACATCCTTGTACACGATTGTACACCCTTGTACACACTTGTACAACCTTGTACACACTTGTACAACCTTGTACACAATTGTACAACCTTGTACACACTTGTACAACCTTGTTTACACTTGCACAACTTTGTACACACTTGTACAGTCTTGTACACAATTGTACAACCTTGTACACACTTGTACAACCTTGTACACACTTGTACAACCTTGTACACAATTGTACAGCCTTGTACACACTTGTACAACCTTGTACACACTTGTACAGCCTTGTACACACTTGTACAGCCTTGTACACAATTGTACAACCTTGTACACACTTGTACAACCTTGTACACACTTGTACAACCTTGTACACAATTGTACAGCCTTGTACACACTTGTACAACCTTGTACACACTTGTACAACCTTGTAAAAACTTGTACACCCTTGTACACACTTGTACAACCTTGTACAACCTTGTACACACTTGTACAGCCTTGTACACAGTTGTACATACTTGTACACACTTGTACAACCTCGTACACAATTGTACAACCTCGTACACACTTATACAACCTTGTACACACTTGTACAACCTTGTACACACTTGTACAACCTTGTACACACTTGTACAACCTTGTACACACTTGTACAACCTTTTACACACTTGTACAGCCTTGTACACAATTGTACAATCTTGTACACACTTGTACAGCCTTGTACACAATTGTACAACCTTGTACACACTTGTACAACCTTGTACACCCTTGTACACACTTTTACTTATCGTACACACTTGTACACCCTTGTACATCCTTGTACACGATTTTACACCCTTGTACACACTTGTACAACCTTGTAAAAACTTGTACAACCTTGTACACACTTGTACACCCTTGTACACACTTGTACAAGCTTGTACACACTTGTACAACCATGTACACACTTGTACAACCTTGTACACACTTGTACAACCTTGTACACACTTGTACAACCTTGTACACACTTGTACAACCTTGTACACACTTGTACAACCTTGTACACACTTGTACAACCTTGTACACACTTGTACAACCTTGTACACACTTGTACAACCTTGTACACAATTGTACAACCTTGTACACACTTGTACAACCTTGTACACACTTGTACAACCTTGTACACACTTGTACAACCTTGTACACACTTGTACAACCTTGTACACACTTGTACACCCTTGTATACACATGTACAACCTTGTACACAACTTGTACAACCTTGTACACACTTGTACAACCTTGTAAAACTTGTACACCCTTGTACAAACTTGTACACCCCTGTACACACTTGTACACATTTGTACACACTTGTACACCCTTGTACACACTTGTACAACCTTGTACAAACTTATACAATCTTGTACACACTTGTACAACCCAGTACACAACTTGTACAACCTTGTACACACTTGTACAACCTTGTAAAACTTGTACACCCTTGTACAAACTTGTACACCCCTGTACACACTTGTACACATTTGTACACACTTGTACACCCTTGTACACACTTGTACAACCTTGTACAAACTTATACAATCTTGTACACACTTGTACAACCCAGTACACACTTGTACAATCTTGTACAAACTTGTACATCCTTGTACACGATTGTACACCCTTGTACACACTTGTACAACCTTGTACACACTTGTACAACCTTGTACACAATTGTACAACCTTGTACACACTTGTACAACCTTGTTTACACTTGCACAACTTTGTACACACTTGTACAGTCTTGTACACAATTGTACAACCTTGTACACACTTGTACAACCTTGTACACACTTGTACAACCTTGTACACAATTGTACAGCCTTGTACACACTTGTACAACCTTGTACACACTTGTACAGCCTTGTACACAATTGTACAACCTTGTACACACTTGTACAACCTTGTACACACTTGTACAACCTTGTACACAATTGTACAGCCTTGTACACACTTGTACAACCTTGTACACACTTGTACAACCTTGTAAAAACTTGTACACCCTTGTACACACTTGTACAACCTTGTACAACCTTGTACACACTTGTACAGCCTTGTACACAATTGTACATACTTGTACACACTTGTACAACCTCGTACACAATTGTACAACCTCGTACACACTTATACAACCTTGTACACACTTGTACAACCTTGTACACACTTGTACAACCTTGTACACACTTGTACAACCTTGTACACACTTGTACAACCTTTTACACACTTGTACAGCCTTGTACACAATTGTACAATCTTGTACACACTTGTACAGCCTTGTACACAATTGTACAACCTTGTACACACTTGTACAACCTTGTACACCCTTGTACACACTTTTACTTATCGTACACACTTGTACACCCTTGTACATCCTTGTACACGATTTTACACCCTTGTACACACTTGTACAACCTTGTAAAAACTTGTACAACCTTGTACACACTTGTACACCCTTGTACACACTTGTACAAGCTTGTACACACTTGTACAACCATGTACACACTTGTACAACCTTGTACACACTTGTACAACCTTGTACACACTTGTACAACCTTGTACACACTTGTACAACCTTGTACACACTTGTACAACCTTGTACACACTTGTACAACCTTGTACACACTTGTACAACCTTGTACACACTTGTACAACCTTGTACACACTTGTACAACCTTGTACACACTTGTACAGCCTTGTACACAATTGTACAACCTTGTACACACTTGTACAGCCTTGTACACAATTGTAAAACCTTGTACACACTTGTACAACCTTGTACACCCTTGTACACACTTTTACTTATCGTACACACTTGTACACCCTTGTACAAACTTGTACATCCTTGTACACACTTGTACAACCTTGTACAAACTTGTACAAACTTGTACATCCTTGTACACGATTTTACACCCTTGTACACACTTGTACAACCTTGTAAAAACTTGTACAACCTTGTACACACTTGTACACCCTTGTACACACTTGTACAAGCTTGTACACACTTGTACAAGCTTGTACACACTTGTACAACCTTGTACACACTTGTACAACCTTGTACACACTTGTACAACCTTGTACACACTTGTACAACCTTTTACACAATTGTACAACCTTGTACACACTTGTACAACCTTGTACACACTTGTACAACCTTGTACACACTTGTACAACCTTGTACACACTTGTACAGCCTTGTACACAATTTTACAACCTTGTACACACTTGTACAGCCTTGTACACAATTGTAAAACCTTGTACACACTTGTACAACCTTGTACACCCTTGTACACACTTTTACTTATCGTACACACTTGTACACCCTTGTACAAACTTGTACCTCCTTATACACACTTGTACAACCTTGTACAAACTTGTACATACTTGTACATCCTTGTACACGATTTTACACCCTTGTACACACTTGTACAACCTTGTAAAAACTTGTACAACCTTGTACACACTTGTACACCCTTGTACACACTTGTACAAGCTTGTACACACTTTTACAAGCTTGTACACACTTGTACAAGCTTGTACACACTTGTACAACCTTGTACACACTTGTACAACCTTGTACACACTTGAACAACCTTGTACACACTTGTACAACCTTGTACACACTTGTACAACCTTGTACACACTTGTACAACCTTGTACACACTTGTACAACCTTGTACACACTTGTACAACCTTGTACAAACTTATACAATCTTGTACACACTTGTACAACCCAGTACACAACTTGTACAACCTTGTACACACTTGTACAACCTTGTAAAACTTGTACACCCTTGTACAAACTTGTACACCCCTGTACACACTTGTACACATTTGTACACACTTGTACACCCTTGTACACACTTGTACAACCTTGTACAAACTTATACAATCTTGTACACACTTGTACAACCCAGTACACACTTGTACAATCTTGTACAAACTTGTACATCCTTGTACACGATTGTACACCCTTGTACACACTTGTACAACCTTGTACACACTTGTACAACCTTGTACACAATTGTACAACCTTGTACACACTTGTACAACCTTGTTTACACTTGCACAACTTTGTACACACTTGTACAGTCTTGTACACAATTGTACAACCTTGTACACACTTGTACAACCTTGTACACACTTGTACAACCTTGTACACACTTGTACAACCTTGTACACAATTGTACAGCCTTGTACACACTTGTACAACCTTGTACACACTTGTACAGCCTTGTACACACTTGTACAGCCTTGTACACAATTGTACAACCTTGTACACACTTGTACAACCTTGTACACACTTGTACAACCTTGTACACAATTGTACAGCCTTGTACACACTTGTACAACCTTGTACACACTTGTACAACCTTGTAAAAACTTGTACACCCTTGTACACACTTGTACAACCTTGTACAACCTTGTACACACTTGTACAGCCTTGTACACAGTTGTACATACTTGTACACACTTGTACAACCTCGTACACAATTGTACAACCTCGTACACACTTATACAACCTTGTACACACTTGTACAACCTTGTACACACTTGTACAACCTTGTACACACTTGTACAACCTTGTACACACTTGTACAACCTTTTACACACTTGTACAGCCTTGTACACAATTGTACAATCTTGTACACACTTGTACAGCCTTGTACACAATTGTACAACCTTGTACACACTTGTACAACCTTGTACACCCTTGTACACACTTTTACTTATCGTACACACTTGTACACCCTTGTACATCCTTGTACACGATTTTACACCCTTGTACACACTTGTACAACCTTGTAAAAACTTGTACAACCTTGTACACACTTGTACACCCTTGTACACACTTGTACAAGCTTGTACACACTTGTACAACCATGTACACACTTGTACAACCTTGTACACACTTGTACAACCTTGTACACACTTGTACAACCTTGTACACACTTGTACAACCTTGTACACACTTGTACAACCTTGTACACACTTGTACAACCTTGTACACACTTGTACAACCTTGTACACACTTGTACAACCTTGTACACACTTGTACAACCTTGTACACACTTGTACAGCCTTGTACACAATTGTACAACCTTGTACACACTTGTACAGCCTTGTACACAATTGTAAAACCTTGTACACACTTGTACAACCTTGTACACCCTTGTACACACTTTTACTTATCGTACACACTTGTACACCCTTGTACAAACTTGTACATCCTTGTACACACTTGTACAACCTTGTACAAACTTGTACAAACTTGTACATCCTTGTACACGATTTTACACCCTTGTACACACTTGTACAACCTTGTAAAAACTTGTACAACCTTGTACACACTTGTACACCCTTGTACACACTTGTACAAGCTTGTACACACTTGTACAAGCTTGTACACACTTGTACAACCTTGTACACACTTGTACAACCTTGTACACACTTGTACAACCTTGTACACACTTGTACAACCTTGTACACACTTGTACAACCTTGTACACACTTGTACAACCTTTTACACAATTGTACAACCTTGTACACACTTGTACAACCTTGTACACACTTGTACAACCTTGTACACACTTGTACAACCTTGTACACACTTGTACAACCTTGTACACACTTGTACAACCTTGTACACACTTGTACAACCTTTTACACAATTGTACAACCTTGTACACACTTGTACAACCTTGTACACACTTGTACAACCTTGTACACACTTGTACAACCTTGTACACACTTGTACAACCTTGTACACACTTGTACAGCCTTGTACACAATTTTACAACCTTGTACACACTTGTACAGCCTTGTACACAATTGTAAAACCTTGTACACACTTGTACAACCTTGTACACCCTTGTACACACTTTTACTTATCGTACACACTTGTACACCCTTGTACAAACTTGTACCTCCTTATACACACTTGTACAACCTTGTACAAACTTGTACATACTTGTACATCCTTGTACACGATTTTACACCCTTGTACACACTTGTACAACCTTGTAAAAACTTGTACAACCTTGTACACACTTGTACACCCTTGTACACACTTGTACAAGCTTGTACACACTTTTACAAGCTTGTACACACTTGTACAAGCTTGTACACACTTGTACAAGTTTGTACACACTTGTACAACCTTGTACACACTTGTACAACCTTGTACACACTTGAACAACCTTGTACACACTTGTACAACCTTGTACACACTTGTACAACCTTGTACACACTTGTACAACCTTGTACACACTTGTACAACCTTGTACACACTTGTACAACCTTGTACACACTTGTACAACCTTGTACACACTTGTACAACCTTGTACACAATTGTACAACCTTGTACACACTTGTACAACCTTGTACACACTTGTACAACCTTGTACACAATTGTACAACCTTGTGCACACTTGTACAACCTTGTACACACTTGTACAACCTTGAACACACTTGTACAGCCTTGTACACAATTGTACAACCTTGTACACACTTGTACAACCTTGTACACACTTGTACAACCTTGTACACAATTGTACAGCCTTGTACACACTTGTACAACCTTGTACACACTTGTACAGCCTTGTACACAATTGTACAACCTTGTACACAATTGTACAACCTTGTACACACTTGTACAACCTTGTACACACTTGTACAACCTTGTACACAATTGTACAGCCTTGTACACACTTGTACAACCTTGTACACACTTGTACATCCTCGTAAAAACTTGTACACCTTTGTACACACTTGTACAACCTTGTACAACCTTGTACACACTTGTACAGCCTTGTACAACCTTGTACACACTTGTAGAGCCTTGTAAAAACAAGTTTTACAAGGTTGTACAAGTGTGTACAAGGTTGTACAAGTGTGTACAAGGTTGTACAAGTGTGTACAAGGTTGTACAAATGTGTACAAGGTTGTACAAGTGTGTACAAGGTTGTACAAGTGTGTACAAGGTTGTACAAGTGTGTACAAGCTTGTACAAGTGTGTACAAGCTTGTACAAGTGTGTACAAGCTTGTACAAGTGTGTACAAGGGTGTACAAGTGTGTACAAGGTTGTACAAGTTTTTACAAGGTTGTACAAGTGTGTACAAGGGTGTAAAATCGTGTACAAGGATGTACAAGTTTGTACAAGTTTGTACAAGGTTGTACAAGTGTGTATAAGGATGTACAAGTTTGTACAAGGGTGTACAAGTGTGTACGATAAGTAAAAGTGTGTACAAGGGTGTACAAGGTTGTACAAGTGTGTACAAGGTTTTACAATTGTGTACAAGGCTGTACAAGTGTGTACAAGGTTGTACAATTGTGTACAAGGCTGTACAAGTGTGTACAAGGTTGTACAAGTGTGTACAAGGTTGTACAAGTGTGTACAAGGTTGTACAAGTGTGTACAAGGTTGTACAATTGTGTAAAAGGTTGTACAAGTGTGTACAAGGTTGTACAAGTGTGTACAAGGTTGAACAAGTGTGTACAAGGTTGTACAAGTGTGTACAAGGTTGTACAAGTGTGTACAAGGTTGTACAAGTGTGTACAAGGTTGTACAAGTGTGTACAAGGTTGTACAAGTGTGTACAAGGTTGTACAAGTGTGTACAAGGTTGTACAAGTGTGTACAACCTTGTACAAGTGTGTACAACCTTGTACACACTTGTACAACCTTTTACACAATTGTACAACCTTGTACACACTTGTACAACCTTGTACACACTTGTACAACCTTGTACACACTTGTACAACCTTGTACACACTTGTACAGCCTTGTACACAATTGTACAACCTTGTACACACTTGTACAGCCTTGTACACAATTGTAAAACCTTGTACACACTTGTACAACCTTGTACACCCTTGTACAACACTTTTACTTATCGTACACACTTGTACACCCTTGTACAAACTTGTACCTCCTTATACACACTTGTACAACCTTGTACAAACTTGTACATACTTGTACATCCTTGTACACGATTTTACACCCTTGTACACACTTGTACAACCTTGTAAAAACTTGTACAACCTTGTACACACTTGTACACCCTTGTACACACTTGTACAAGCTTGTACACACTTGTACAAGCTTGTACACACTTGTACAAGCTTGTACACACTTGTACAACCTTTTACACACTTGTACAACCTTGTACACACTTGTACAACCTTGTACACATTTGTACAACCTTGTACACACTTGTACAACCTTGTACACACTTGTACAACCTTGTACACACTTGTACAACCTTGTAAACTTGTTTTTACAAGGCTCTACAAGTGTGTACAAGGTTGTACAAGGCTGTACAAGTGTGTACAAGGTTGTACAAGGTTGTACAAGTGTGTACAAGGTGTACAAGTTTTTACGAGGATGTACAAGTGTGTACAAGGTTGTACAAGTGTGTACAAGGCTGTACAATTGTGTACAAGGTTGTACAAGTGGTGTACAAGGTTGTACAAGTGTGTACAAGGTTGTACAATTGTGTACAAGGTTGTACAATTGTGTACAAGGCTGTACAAGTGTGTACAAGGTTGTACAAGTGTGTACAAGGCTGTACAATTGTGTACAAGGTTGTACAAGTGTGTACAAGGTTGTACAAGTGTGTACAAGGTTGTACAAGTGTGTACAAGGTTGTACAAGTGTGTACAAGGTTGTACAAGTGTGTACAAGGTTGTACAAGTGTGTACAAGGTTGTACAAGTGTGTACATGGTTGTACAAGTGGTGTACAAGCTTGTACAAGTGTGTACAAGGGTGTACAAGTGTGTACAAGGTTGTACATGTTTTTACAAGGTTGTACAAGTGTGTACAAGGGTGTAAAATCGTGTACAAGGATGTACAAGTTTGTACAAGGTTGTACAAGTGTGTACAAGTATGTACAATTGTGTACAAGGCTGTACAAGTGTGTACAAGGTTTGTACAAGGTTGTACAAGTGTGTACAAGGGTGTACAAGTTTTTACAAGGTTGTACAAGTGTGTACAAGGTTGTACAAGTGTGTACAAGGTTTGTACAAGTGTGTACAAGGCTGTACAACTGTGTACAAGGTTGTACAAGTGTGTACAAGGTTGTACAAGTGTGTACAAGGTTGTACAATTGTGTACAAGGTTGTACAAGTGTGTACAAGGTTGTACAATTGTGTACAAGACTGTACAAGTGGGTACAAAGTTGTGCAAGTGTAAACAAGGTTGTACAAGTGTGTACAAGGTTGTACAATTGTGTACAAGGTTGTACAAGTGTGTACAAGGTTGTACAAGTGTGTACAAGGGTGTACAATCGTTGTACAAGGATGTACAAGTTTGTACAAGATTGTACAAGTGTGTACTGGGTTGTACAAGTGAGTACAAGATTGTATAAGTTTGTACAAGGTTGTACAAGTGTGTACAAGGGTTGTACAAGTGTGTACAAATGTGTACAAGTGTGTACAGGGGTGTACAAGTTTGTACAAGGGTGTACAAGTTTTACAAGGTTGTACAAGTGTGTACAAGGTTGTACAAGTTGTGTACTGGGTTGTACAAGTGTGTACTGGGTTGTACAAGTGTGTACAAGATTGTATAAGTTTGTACAAGGTTGTACAAGTGTGTACAAGGGTGTACAAGTGTGTACAAATGTGTACAAGTGTGTACAGGGGTGTACAAGTATTGTACAAGGGTGTACAAGTTTTTACAAGGTTGTACAAGTGTGTACAAGGTTGTACAAGTGTGTACAAGCTTGTACAAGTGTGTACAAGCTTGTACAAGTGTGTACAAGCTTGTACAAGTGTGTACAAGGGTGTACAAGTGTGTACAAGGTTGTACAAGTTTTACAAGGTTGTACAAGTGTGTACAAGGGTGTAAAATCGTGTACAAGGATGTACAAGTTTGTACAAGTTTGTACAAGGTTGTACAAGTGTGTATAAGGATGTACAAGTTTGTACAAGGGTGTACAAGTGTGTACGATAAGTAAAAAGTGTGTACAAGGGTGTACAAGGTTGTACAAGTGTGTACAAGGTTTTACAATTGTGTACAAGGCGTACAAGTGTGTACAAGGTTGTACAATTGTGTACAAGGCTGTACAAGTGTGTACAAGGTTGTACAAGTGTGTACAAGGTTGTACAAGTGTGTACAAGGTTGTACAAGTGTGTACAAGGTTGTACAATTGTGTAAAAGGTTGTACAAGTGTGTACAAGTTGTACAAGTGTGTACAAGGTTGAACAAGTGTGTACAAGGTTGTACAAGTGTGTACAAGGTTGTACAAAGTGTGTACAAGGTTGTACAAGTGTGTACAAGGTTGTACAAGTGTGTACAAGGTTGTACAAGTGTGTACAAGGTTGTACAGTGTGTACAAGGTTGTACAAGTGTGTACAACCTTGTACAAGTGTGTACAAGCTTGTACAAGTGTGTACAAGCTTGTACAAGTGTGTACAAGCTTGTACAAGTGTGTACAAGCTTGTACGAAGTGTGTACAAGCTTGTACAAGTGTGTACAAGGTTGTACAAGTTTTTACAAGGTTGTACAAGTGTGTACAAGGGTGTAAAATCGTGTACAAGGATGTACAAGTTTGTACAAGTTTGTACAAAGGTTGTACAAGTGTGTACAAGGATGTACAAGTTTGTACAAGGGTGTACAAGTGTGTACGATAAGTAAAAGTGTGTGTACAAGGGTGTACAAGGTTGTACAAGTGTGTACAAGGTTTTACAATTGTGTACAAGGCTGTACAAGTGTGTACAAGTTGTACAATTGTGTACAAGGCTTGTACAAGTGTGTACAAGGTTGTACAAGTGTGTACAAGGTTGTACAAGTGTGTACAAGGTTGTACAAGTGTGTACAAGGTTTGTACAAGTGTGTACAAGGTTGTACAAGTGTGTACGAAGGTTGTACAAGTGTGTACAAGGTTGTACAAGTGTGTACAAGGTTGTACAAGTGTGTACATGGTTGTACAAGTGTGTACAAGCTTGTACAAGTGTGTACAAGGGTGTACAAGTGTGTACAAGGTTGTACAAGTTTTTACAAGGTTGTACAAGTGTGTACAAGGGTTGTAAAATCGTGTACAAGGATGTACAAGTTTGTACAAGGTTGTACATGTGTGTACAAGGATGTACAAGTTTGTACAAGGGTGTACAAGTGTGTACGATAAGTAAAAGTGTGTACAAGGGTGTACAAGGTTGTACAAGTGTGTACAAGGTTGTACAATGTGTACAAGGCTGTACAAGTGTGTGTACTAGGTTGTACAATTGTGTACAAGGCTGTACAAGTGTGTAAAAGGTTGTACAGTGTGTACAAGGTTGTACAAGTGTGTACAAGGTTGTACAAGTGTGTACAAGGTTGTACAAGTGTGTACAAGGTTGTATAAGTGTGTACGAGGTTGTACAATTGTGTACAAGGTTGTACAAGTGTGTACAAGTATGTACAATTGTGTACAAGCTGTACAAGTGTGTACAAGGTTGTACAAGGTTGTACAAGTGTGTACAAGGGTGTACAAGTTTTTACAAGGTTGTACAAGTGTGTACAAGGTTGTACAAGTGTGTACAAGGTTGTACAAGTGTGTACAAGGTTGTACAAGTGTGTACAAGGCTGTACAATTGTGTACAAGGTTGTACAAGTGTGTACAAGGTTGTACAAGTGTGTACAAGGTTGTACAAGTGTGTACAGGTTGTACAATTGTGTAACAAGGTTGTACAAAGTGTGTACAAGGTTGTACAATTGTGTACAAGACTGTACAAGTGTGTACAAAGTTGTGCAAGTGTAAACCAAGGTTGTACAAGTGTGTACAAGGTTGTACAATTGTGTACAAGGTTGTACATGTGTGTACAAGGTTGTACAAGTGTGTACAAGGGTGTACAATCGTGTACAAGGATGTACAAGTTTGTACAAGATTGTACAAGTGTGTACTGGGTTGTACAAGTGAGTACAAGATTGTATAAGTTTGTACAAGGTTGTACAAGTGTGTACAAGGTGTACAAGTGTGTACAAATGTGTACAAGTGTGTACAGGGGTGTACAAGTTTGTACAAGGGTGTACAAGTTTTACAAGGTTGTACAAGTGTGTACAAGGTTGTACAAGTTGTGTACTGGGTTGTACAAGTGTGTACTGGTTGTACAAGTGTGTACAAGATTGTATAAGTTTGTACAAGGTTGTACAAGTGTGTACAAGGGTGTACAAGTGTGTACAAATGTGTACAAGTGAGTGTACAGGGGTGTACAATGTTTGTACAAGGGTGTACAAGTTTTACAAGGTTGTACAAGTGTGTACAAGGTTGTACAAGTTGTGTACAAGGTTGTACATGTGTGTACAAGGGTGTACAAGTTGTGTACTGGGTTGTACAAGTGGGTGTACTGGGTTGTACAAGTGGTACAAGATTGTATAAGTTTGTACAAGGTTGTACAAGTGTGTACAAGGTTGTACAAGTGTGTACAAGGGTGTAAAATCGTGTACAAGGATGTACAAGTTTGTACAAGTTTGTACAAGGTTGTACAAGTGTGTACAAGGATGTACAAGTTTTGTACAAGGGTGTACAAGTGTGTACGATAAGTAAAAGTGTGTACAAGGGTGTACAAGGTTGTACAAGTGTGTACAAGGTTGTACAATTGTGGTACAAGGCTGTACAAGTGTGTACAAGGTTGTACAATTGTGTACAAGGCTGTACAAAGTGTGTACAAGATTGTACAAGTGTGTACAAGGTTGTACAAGTGTGTACAAGGATGTACAAGTTTGTACAAGGGTGTACAAGTGTGTACGATGTGTAAAAGTTTGTACAAGGGTGTACAAGGTTGTACAAGTGTGTACAAGGTTGTACAATTGTGTACAAGGCTGTACAAGTGTGTACAAGGTTGTACAATTTTGTACAAGGCTGTACAAGTGTGTACAAGGTTGTACAAAGTGTGTACAAGGTTGTACAAGTGTGTACAAGGTTGAACAAGTGTGTACAAGGTTGTACAAGTGTGTACAAGGTTGTACAAGTGTGTACAAGGTTGTACAAGTGTGTACAAAGGTTGTACAAGTGTGTACAAGGTTGTACAAGTGTGTACAAGGTTGTACAAGTGTGTACAAGGTTGTACAAGTGTGTACAACCTTGTACAAGTGTGTACAACCTTGTACACACTTGTCAACCTTTTACACAATTGTACAACCTTGTACACTACTTGTACAACTTGTACACACTTGTACAACCTTGTACACACTTGTACAACCTTGTACACACTTGTACAGCCTTGTACACAATTGTACAACCTTGTACACACTTGTACAGCCTTGTACACAATTGTAAAACCTTGTACACACTTGTACAACCTTGTACACCCTTGTACACACTTTTACTTATCGTACACACTTGTACACCTTGTACAAACTTGTACCTCCTTATACACACTTGTACAACCTTGTACAAACTTGTACATACTTGTACATCCTTGTACACGATTTACACCCTTGTACACACTTGTACAACCTTGTAAAAACTTGTACAACCTTGTACACACTTGTACACCCTTGTTACACACTTGTACAAGCTTGTACAAACACCTTGTACAAGGGGCCTTGTACACACTTGTACAAGCTTGTACACACTTGTACAACCTTGT
>NW_026543430.1:0-29544 GCF_028750875.1 Macrosteles quadrilineatus
CTTGTACACTACTTGTACAACCTTGTACAAACTTGTACAAACTTTTACAAACTTGTACAAACTTGTACATCCTTGTACACACTTGTACAACCTTGTACAAACTTGTACAAACTTGTACTCTTGTACACGATTTACACCCTTGTACACACTTGTACAACCTTGTAAAAACTTGTACAACCTGTACACACTTGTACACCCTTGTACACACTTGTACAACCTTGTACACACTTGTACAACCTTGTACACACTTGTACAACCTTGTACACACTTGTACAACCTTGTACACACTTGTACAACCTTGTACACACTTGTACAACCTTGTACACACTTGTACAACCTTGTACACACTTGTACAACCTTGTACACACTTGTACAACCTTGTACACACTTGTACAACCTTGTACACACTTGTACACACTTGTACAACCTTGTACACACTTGTACAACCTTGTACACACTTGTACAACCTTGTACACACTTGTACAACCTTGTACACATTTGTACAACCTTGTACACACTTGTACAACCATGTAAAAACTTGTACAACCTTGTACACACTTGTACACCCTTGTACACACTTGTACAAGCTTGTACACACTTGTACAACCTTGTACACACTTGTACACCCTTGTACACACTTGTACAACCTTTTACAAACTTGTACACAATTGTACAAACTTGTACATTATTGTACATACTTGTACACCCTTGTACACACTTGTACAACCTTGTACAAACCTGTACACCTTGTACACACTTGTACAACCTTGTACAAACCTGTACACCCTTGTACACACTTGTACAAGCTTGTACACACTTGTACAAGCTTGTACACACTTGTACACCCTTGTTCAACTTGTGCACCCTTGTACACCTTTGTACACCCTTGTACACATTTGTACAACCTTGTACAAACTTGTACACACTTGTACAAACTTGTACACACTTGTACAAACTTGTACACACTTGTACAACCTTGTACAAACTTGTACAACCTTGTACACACTTGTACAACCTTGTACACACTTGTACAAGTTGTACACACTTGTACAAGTTGTACACACTTGTACAACCTTGTACACACTTGTACAACCTTGTACACACTTTTACAACCTTGTACACACTTGTACAACCTTGTACAAACTTGTACAAACTTGTACAACCTTTTCATCCTTGTACACATTTGTACACCCTTGTACACACTTGTACAACCTTGTACAAACCTGTACACCCTTGTACACACTTGTACAAGCTTGTACACGATTGTACACCCTTGTACACACTTGTGCACCCTTGTACACACTTGTACACCCTTGTACACACTTGTTCAACCTTGTACAAACTTGTACACACTTGTACAACATTGTACAAACCTGTACACCCTTGAACACACTTGTACAACCTTGTACACACTTGTACAACCTTGTACCCCCTGTTACAACCTTGTACACACTTGTACAACCTTGTACACACTTGTACAGCCTTGTACACAATTGTACACCCATGTACACAATTTAAAAACTTGTACACACTTGTACAACCTTGTACACACTTGTACAACCTTGTACACACTTGTACAACCTTGTACACACTTGTACAACCTTGTACACACTTGTACAGCCTTGTACACAATTGTACAACCTTGTACACAGTTGTACAGCCTTGTACACAATTGTACAACCTTGTACACACTTGTACAACCTTGTACACCCTTGTACACACTTTTACTTATCGTACACACTTGTACACCCTTGTACAAACTTGTACATCCTTGTACACACTTGTACAACCTTGTACAAACTTGTAAAAACTTGTACAAACTTGTACAAACTTGTACATCCTTGTACACACTTGTACAACCTTGTACAAACTTGTACAAACTTGTACATCCTTGTACACGATTTTACACCCTTGTACACACTTGTACAACCTTGTAAAAACTTGTACAACCTTGTACACACTTGTACACCCTTGTACACACTTGTACAACCTTGTACACACTTGTACAACCTTGTACACACTTGTACAACCTTTTACACACTTGTACAACCTTGTACACACTTGTACAACCTTGTACACACTTGTACAACCTTGTACACACTTGTACAATCTTGTACAAACTTGTACTCCCTTGTACAAACTTGTACAACCTTGTACACACTTGTACAACCTTGTACACCCTTGTACACACTTTTACTTATCGTACACACTTGTACACCCTTGTACAAACTTGTACATCCTTGTACACACTTGTACAACCTTGTACAAACTTGTAAAAACTTGTACAAACTTGTACAAACTTGTACATCCTTGTACACACTTGTACAACCTTGTACAAACTTGTACAAACTTGTACATCCTTGTACACGATTTTACACCCTTGTACACACTTGTACAACCTTGTAAAGAACTTGTACAACCTTGTACACACTTGTACAAGCTTGTACACACTTGTACAACCTTGTACACAATTGTAAAACCTTGTACACACTTGTACAACCTTGTACAAACTTGTACAAACTTGTACAAACTTTACATCCTTGTACACATTTGTACACCCTTGTACACACTTGTACAACCTTGTACAACCTTGTACAAACCTGTACACCCTTGTACACACTTGTACAAGCTTGTACACGATTGTACACCCTTGTACACACTTGTGCACCCTTGTACAAACTTGTACATCCTTGTACACACTTGTACAACCTTGTACAAACTTGTACAAACTTGTACAAACTTGTACAAACTTGTACATCCTTGTACACGATTGTACACCCTTGTACACACTTGTAAAACCTTGTACACACTTGTACAACCTGATACACAATTGTACAACCTTGTACACACTTGTACAACCTTGTACACACTTGTACAACCTTGTACACACTTGTACAACCTTGTACACACTTGTACAACCTTGTACACACTTGTACAACCTTGTACACACTTGTACAGCCTTGTACACAATTGTACAACCTTGTACACACTTGTACAACCTTGTACACACTTGTACAACCTTGTACACAATTGTACAGCCTTGTACACACTTGTACAACCTTGTACACACTTGTACAGCCGTGTACACAATTGTACAACCTTGTACACACTTGTACAACCTTGTACACCCTTGTACAAACTTTTACACATCGTACACACTTGTACACCCTTGTACAAACTTGTACAACCTTGTACACACTTGTACAACCTTGTACACAATTGTACAGCCTTGTACACACTTGTACAGACTTGTACACACTTGTACAGCCTTGTACAAAATTGTACAACCTTGTACACACTTGTACAGCCTTGTACACAATTGTACAACCTTGTACACACTTGTACAACCTTGTACACCCTTGTACAAAATTTTACACATCGTACACACTTGTACACCCTTGTACAAACTTGTACATCCTTGTACACACTTGTACAACCTTGTACACACTTGTACAATCTTGTACACACTTGTACAGCCTTGTACACAATTGTACAACCTTGTACACACTTGTACAGCCTTGTACACAATTGTACAACCTTGTACACACTTGACAACCTTGTACACCTTGTACACACTTTTACTTATCGTACACATTTGTACAACCTTGTACAAGTGTGTACAAGGTTTTACAATTGTGTACAAGGTTGTACAAGTGTGTACAAGGTTGTAAAAGTTTGTACAAGGTTGTACAAGTGTGTACAAGTTTGTACAAGTGTGTACAAGTTTGTACAAGGTTGTACAAATGTGTACAAGGGTGTACAAAAGTGTACAAGGGTGCACAAGTTTGAACAAAGGTGTACAAGTGTGTACAAGCTTGTACAAGTGTGTACAAGCTTGTACAAGTGTGTACAAGGGTGTACAGGTTTGTACAAGGTTGTACAAGTGTGTACAAGGGTGTACAAGTGTGTACAAGGTTGTACAAGTGTGTACAAGCTTGTACAAGTGTGTACAAGGGTGTACAAGTGTGTACAAGGTTGTACAAGTTTTTACATGGTTGTACAAGTGTGTACAAGGTTGTACAAGTGTGTACAAGGTTGTACAAGTGTGTACAAGGTTGTACAAGTGTGTACAAGGTTGTACAAGTGTGTACAAGGTTGTACAAGTGTGTACAAGGTTGTACAAGTGTGTACAAGGTTGTACAAGTGTGTACAAGGTTGTACAAGTGTGTACAAGGTTGTACAAGTGTGTACAAGTTGTACAAGTGTGTACAAGGTTGTACAAGTGTGTACAAGGTTGTACAAGTGTGTACAAGGTTGTAAAAGTGTGTACAAGGGTGTACAAGTGTGTACAAGGTTGTACAAGTTTTTACAAGGTTGTACAAGTGTGTACAAGGGTGTAAAATCGTGTACAAGGATGTACAAGTTTGTACAAGTTTGTACAAGGTTGTACAAGTGTGTACAAGGATGTACAAGTTTGTACAAGGGTGTACAAGTGTGTACGATAAATAAAAGTGTGTACAAGTGTGTACAAGGCTGTACAAGTGTGTACAAGGCTGTACAAGTGTGTACAAGGCTGTACAAGTGTGTACAAGTTTGTACAAGGGTGTACAAGGTTGTACAAGTGTGTACAAGGTTGTACAATTGTGTACAAGGCTGTACAATTTTGTACAAGGCTGTACAAGTGTGTACAAGGCTGTACAAGTGTGTACAAGGTTGTACAATTGTGTACAAGGCTGTACAATTGTGTACAAGGTTGTACAAGTGTGTACAAGGTTGTACAAGTGTGTACAAGGTTGTACAATTGTGTACAAGGCTGTACAAGTGTGTACAAGGTTGTACAAGTGTGTACAAGGTTGTACAAGTGTGTACAAGGTTGTACAATTGTGTGTCAGGTTGTACAAGTGTGTACAAGGTTGTACAAGTGTGTACAAGGGTGTACAATCGTGTACAAGGATGTACAAGTTTGTACAAGTTTGTACAAGTTTGTACAAGGTTGTACAAGTGTGTACAAGGATGTACAAGTTTGTACAAGGGAGTACAAGTTTGTACAAGATTGTACAAGTGTGTACTGGGTTGTACAAGTGTGTACAAGATTGTATAAGTTTGTACAAGGTTTTACAAGTGTGTACAAGGGTGTACAAGTGTGTACAAATGTGTACAAGTTTTACAAGTTTGTACAAGTGTGTACAAGGTTGTACAAGTTGTGTACAATGTTGTACATGTGTGTACAAGGGTGTACAAGTTTTTACAAGGCTGTACAAGTGTGTACAAGGTTGTACAAGGTTGTACAAGGCTGTACAAGTGTGTACAAGGTTGTACAAGGTTGTACAAGTGTGTACAAGGGTGTACAAGTTTTTACAAGGTTGTACAAGTGTGTACAAGGTTGTACAAGTGTGTACAAGGCTGTACAATTGTGTACAAGGTTGTACAAGTGTGTACAAGGTTGTACAAGTGTGTACAAGGTTGTACAATTGTGTACAAGGCTGTACAAGTGTGTACAAGGTTGTACAAGTGTGTACAAGGCTGTACAATTGTGTACAAGGTTGTACAAGTGTGTACAAGGTTGTACAAGTGTGTACAAGGTTGTACAATTGTGTACAAGGCTGTACAAGTGTGTTCAAGGTTGTACAAGTGTGTACAAGGTTGTACAAGTGTGTACAAGGGTGTACAATTGTCTACAAGGATGTTCAAGTGTGTACAAGGTTGTACAAGTGTGTACAAGGATGTACAAGTTTGTACAAGGGCTGTACAAGTGTGTACGATGTGTAACAGTTTGTACAAGGGTGTACAAGTTTGTACAAGTGTGTACAAGGTTGTACAATTGTGTACAAGGTTGTACAAGTGTGTACAAGGTTGTACAAGTGTGTACAAGGTTGTACAAGTGTGTACAAGGTTGTACAAGTGTGTACAAGGTTGTACAAGTGTGTACAAGGTTGTACAAGTGTGTACAAGGGTGTGCAAGTGTGTACAAGGTTGTACAAGTTTTTACAAGGTTGTACAAGTGTGTACAAGGGTGTAAAATCGTGTACAAGGATGTACAAGTTTGTACAAGTGTGTACAAGGATGTACAAGTTTGTACAAGGGTGTACAAGTGTGTACGATAAGTAAAAGTGTGTACAAGGGTGTACAAGGTTGTACAAGTGTGTACAAGGTTGTACAATTGTGTACAAGGCTGTACAACTGTGTACAAGGTTGTACAATTGTGTACAAGGATGTACAAGTGTGTACAAGGTTGTACAAGTGTGTACAAGGTTGTACAAGTGTGTACAAGGATGTACAAGTTTGTACAAGGGTGTACAAGTGTGTACGATGTGTAAAAGTTTGTACAAGGGTGTACAAGGTTGTACAAGTGTGTACAAGGTTGTACAATTGTGTACAAGGCTGTACAATTTTGTACAAGGCTGTACAAGTGTGTACAAGGCTGTACAAGTGTGTACAAGGTTGTACAATTGTGTACAAGGCTGTACAATTGTGTACAAGGTTGTACAAGTGTGTACAAGGTTGTACAAGTGTGTACAAGGTTGTACAAGTGTGTACAAGGTTGTAAAAGTGTGTACAAGGGTGTACAAGTGTGTACAAGGTTGTACAAGTTTTTACAAGGTTGTACAAGTGTGTACAAGGGTGTAAAATCGTGTACAAGGATGTACAAGTTTGTACAAGTTTGTACAAGGTTGTACAAGTGTGTACAAGGATGTACAAGTTTGTACAAGGGTGTACAAGTGTGTACGATAAATAAAAGTGTGTACAAGTGTGTACAAGGCTGTACAAGTGTGTACAAGGCTGTACAAGTGTGTACAAGGCTGTACAAGTGTGTACAAGTTTGTACAAGGGTGTACAAGGTTGTACAAGTGTGTACAAGGTTGTACAATTGTGTACAAGGCTGTACAATTTTGTACAAGGCTGTACAAGTGTGTACAAGGCTGTACAAGTGTGTACAAGGTTGTACAATTGTGTACAAGGCTGTACAATTGTGTACAAGGTTGTACAAGTGTGTACAAGGTTGTACAAGTGTGTACAAGGTTGTACAATTGTGTACAAGGCTGTACAAGTGTGTACAAGGTTGTACAAGTGTGTACAAGGTTGTACAAGTGTGTACAAGGTTGTACAATTGTGTGTCAGGTTGTACAAGTGTGTACAAGGTTGTACAAGTGTGTACAAGGGTGTACAATCGTGTACAAGGATGTACAAGTTTGTACAAGTTTGTACAAGTTTGTACAAGGTTGTACAAGTGTGTACAAGGATGTACAAGTTTGTACAAGGGAGTACAAGTTTGTACAAGATTGTACAAGTGTGTACTGGGTTGTACAAGTGTGTACAAGATTGTATAAGTTTGTACAAGGTTTTACAAGTGTGTACAAGGGTGTACAAGTGTGTACAAATGTGTACAAGTTTTACAAGTTTGTACAAGTGTGTACAAGGTTGTACAAGTTGTGTACAATGTTGTACATGTGTGTACAAGGGTGTACAAGTTTTTACAAGGCTGTACAAGTGTGTACAAGGTTGTACAAGGTTGTACAAGGCTGTACAAGTGTGTACAAGGTTGTACAAGGTTGTACAAGTGTGTACAAGGGTGTACAAGTTTTTACAAGGTTGTACAAGTGTGTACAAGGTTGTACAAGTGTGTACAAGGCTGTACAATTGTGTACAAGGTTGTACAAGTGTGTACAAGGTTGTACAAGTGTGTACAAGGTTGTACAATTGTGTACAAGGCTGTACAAGTGTGTACAAGGTTGTACAAGTGTGTACAAGGCTGTACAATTGTGTACAAGGTTGTACAAGTGTGTACAAGGTTGTACAAGTGTGTACAAGGTTGTACAATTGTGTACAAGGCTGTACAAGTGTGTTCAAGGTTGTACAAGTGTGTACAAGGTTGTACAAGTGTGTACAAGGGTGTACAATTGTCTACAAGGATGTTCAAGTGTGTACAAGGTTGTACAAGTGTGTACAAGGATGTACAAGTTTGTACAAGGGCTGTACAAGTGTGTACGATGTGTAACAGTTTGTACAAGGGTGTACAAGTTTGTACAAGTGTGTACAAGGTTGTACAATTGTGTACAAGGTTGTACAAGTGTGTACAAGGTTGTACAAGTGTGTACAAGGTTGTACAAGTGTGTACAAGGTTGTACAAGTGTGTACAAGGTTGTACAAGTGTGTACAAGGTTGTACAAGTGTGTACAAGGGTGTGCAAGTGTGTACAAGGTTGTACAAGTTTTTACAAGGTTGTACAAGTGTGTACAAGGGTGTAAAATCGTGTACAAGGATGTACAAGTTTGTACAAGTGTGTACAAGGATGTACAAGTTTGTACAAGGGTGTACAAGTGTGTACGATAAGTAAAAGTGTGTACAAGGGTGTACAAGGTTGTACAAGTGTGTACAAGGTTGTACAATTGTGTACAAGGCTGTACAACTGTGTACAAGGTTGTACAATTGTGTACAAGGATGTACAAGTGTGTACAAGGTTGTACAAGTGTGTACAAGGTTGTACAAGTGTGTACAAGGATGTACAAGTTTGTACAAGGGTGTACAAGTGTGTACGATGTGTAAAAGTTTGTACAAGGGTGTACAAGGTTGTACAAGTGTGTACAAGGTTGTACAATTGTGTACAAGGCTGTACAATTTTGTACAAGGCTGTACAAGTGTGTACAAGGCTGTACAAGTGTGTACAAGGTTGTACAATTGTGTACAAGGCTGTACAATTGTGTACAAGGTTGTACAAGTGTGTACAAGGTTGTACAAGTGTGTACAAGGTTGTACAATTGTGTACAAGGCTGTACAAGTGTGTACAAGGTTGTACAAGTGTGTACAAGGTTGTACAAGTGTGTACAAGGTTGTACAATTGTGTGTCAGGTTATACAAGTGTGTACAAGGTTGTACAAGTGTGTACAAGGGTGTACAATCGTGTACAAGGATGTACAAGTTTGTACAAGTTTGTACAAGTTTGTACAAGGTTGTACAAGTGTGTACAAGGATGTACAAGTTTGTACAAGGGAGTACAAGTTTGTACAAGATTGTACAAGTGTGTACTGGGTTGTACAAGTGTGTACAAGATTGTATAAGTTTGTACAAGGTTGTACAAGTGTGTACAAGGGTGTACAAGTGTGTACAAATGTGTACAAGTTTTACAAGGTTGTACAAGTGTGTACAAGGTTGTACAAGTTGTGTACAAGGTTGTACATGTGTGTACAAGGGTGTACAAGTTTTTACAAGGCTGTACAAGTGTGTACAAGGTTGTACAAGGTTATACAAGGCTGTACAAGTGTGTACAAGGTTGTACAAGGTTGTACAAGTGTGTACAAGGGTGTACAAGTTTTTACAAGGTTGTACAAGTGTGTACAAGGTTGTACAAGTGTGTACAAGGCTGTACAATTGTGTACAAGGTTGTACAAGTGTGTACAAGGTTGTACAAGTGTGTACCAGGTTGTACAATTGTGTACAAGGCTGTACAAGTGTGTACAAGGTTGTACAAGTGTGTACAAGGCTGTACAATTGTGTACAAGGTTGTACAAGTTGTGTACAAGGTTATACATGTGTGTACACGGGTGTACAAGTGTGTACAAGGTTGTACAAGTGTGTACAAGCTTGTACAAGTGTGTACAAGGGTGTACAAGTGTGTACAAGGTTGTACAAGTTTTCACAAGGTTGTACAAGTGTGTACAAGGCGGTAAAATCGTGTACAAGGATGTACAAGTTTGTAAAAGTTTGTACAAGGTTGTACAAGTGTGTACAAGGATGTACAAGTTTGTACAAGGGTGTACAAGTGTGTACGATAAGTAAAAGTGTGTACAAGGGTGTACAAGGTTGTACAATCGTGTACAAGGTTGTACAATTGTGTACAAGGCTGTACAAGTGTGTACAAGGTTGTACAATTGTGTACAAGGCTGTACAAGTGTGTACAAGATTGTACAAGTGTGTACAAGGTTGTACAAGTGTGTACAAGGATGTACAAGTTTGTACAAGGATGTACAAGTGTGTACGATGTGTAAAAGTTTGTACAAGGGTGTACAAGGTTGTTCAAGTGTGTACAAGGTTGTACAATTGTGTACAAGGCTGTACAAGTGTGTACAAGGTTTTACAATTTTGTACAAGGCTGTACAAGTGTGTACAAGGTTGTACAAGTGTGTACAAGGCTGTACAATTGTGTACAAGGTTGTACAAGTGTGTACAAGGTTGTACAAGTGTGTACAAGGTTGTACAAGTGTGTACAAGGTTGTACAAGTGTGTACAAGGTTGTACAATTGTGTACAAGGGTGTACAATCGTGTACAAGGATGTACAAGTTTGTACAAGATTGTACAAGTGTGTACTGGGTTGTACAATTGTGTACAAGGCTGTACAAGTGTGTACAAGGTTGTACAAGTGTGTACAAGGCTGTACAATTGTGTACAAGGTTGTACAAGTTGTGTACAAGGTTATACATGTGTGTACAAGGGTGTACAAGTGTGTACAAGGTTGTACAAGTGTGTACAAGCTTGTACAAGTGTGTACAAGGGTGTACAAGTGTGTACAAGGTTGTACAAGTTTTCACAAGGTTGTACAAGTGTGTACAAGGCGGTAAAATCGTGTACAAGGATGTACAAGTTTGTAAAAGTTTGTACAAGGTTGTACAAGGTTGTACAAGTGTGTACAAGGGTGTACAATCGTGTACAAGGATGTACAAGTTTGTACAAGATTGTACAAGTGTGTACTGGGTTGTACAAGTGTGTACAAGATTGTATAAGTTTGTACAAGGTTGTACAAGTGTGTACAAGGGTGTACAAGTGTGTACAAATGTGTACAAGTGTGTACAGGGGTGTACAAGTTTGTACAAGGGTGTACAAGTTTTACAAGGTTGTACAAGTGTGTACAAGGTTGTACAAGTTGTGTACTGGGTTGTACAAGTGTGTACAAGATTGTATAAGTTTGTACAAGGTTGTACAAGTGTGTACAAGGGTGTACAAGTGTGTACAAATGTGTACAAGTGTGTACAGGGGTGTACAAGTTTGTACAAGGGTGTACAAGTTTTACAAGGTTGTACAAGTGTGTACAAGGTTGTACAAGTTGTGTACAAGGTTATACATGTGTGTACAAGGGTGTACAAGTGTGTACAAGGTTGTACAAGTGTGTACAAGCTTGTACAAGTGTGTACAAGGGTGTACAAGTGTGTACAAGGTTGTACAAGTTTTCACAAGGTTGTACAAGTGTGTACAAGGCGGTAAAATCGTGTACAAGGATGTACAAGTTTGTACAAGTTTGTACAAGGTTGTACAAGTGTGTACAAGGATGTACAAGTTTGTACAAGGGTGTACAAGTGTGTACGATAAGTAAAAGTGTGTACAAGGGTGTACAAGGTTGTACAAGTGTGTACAAGGTTGTACAATTGTGTACAAGGCTGTACAAGTGTGTACAAGGTTGTACAATTGTGTACAAGGCTGTACAAGTGTGTACAAGATTGTACAAGTGTGTACAAGGTTGTACAAGTGTGTACAAGGATGTACAAGTTTGTACAAGGATGTACAAGTGTGTACGATGTGTAAAAGTTTGTACAAGGGTGTACAAGGTTGTTCAAGTGTGTACAAGGTTGTACAATTGTGTACAAGGCTGTACAAGTGTGTACAAGGTTTTACAATTTTGTACAAGGCTGTACAAGTGTGTACAAGGTTGTACAAGTGTGTACAAGGCTGTACAATTGTGTACAAGGTTGTACAAGTGTGTACAAGGTTGTACAAGTGTGTACAAGGTTGTACAATTGTGTACAAGGCTGTACAAGTGTGTACAAGGTTGTACAAGTGTTTACAAGGTTGTACAAGTGTGTACAAGGTTGTACAAGTGTTTACAAGGTTGTACAAGTGTGTACAAGGTTGTACAAGTGTGTACAAGGTTGTACAAGTGTGTACAAGGTTGTACAATTGTGTATCAGGTTGTACAAGTGTGTACAAGGTTGTACAAGTGTGTACAAGGTTGTACTATCGTGTACAAGGATGTACAAGTTTGTACAAGTTTGTACAAGTTTGTACAAGGTTTTACAAGTGTGTACAAGGATGTACAAGTTTGTACAAGGGTGCACAAGTGTGTACAAGGGTGTACAATCGTGTACAAGCTTGTACAAGTGTGTACAAGGGTGTACAGGTTTGTACAAGGTTGTACAAGGTTGTACAAGTGTGTACAAGGGTGTACAAATGTGTACAAGGATGTAAAAGTTTGTACAAGTGTGTACAAGTTTGTACAAGGTTGTACAAGTGTGTACAAGGTTTTACAATTGTGTACAAGGTTGTACAAGTGTGTACAAGGTTGTAAAAGTTTGTACAAGGTTGTACAAGTGTGTACAAGTTTGTACAAGTGTGTACAAGTTTGTACAAGGTTGTACAAATGTGTACAAGGGTGTACAAAAGTGTACAAGGGTGCACAAGTTTGAACAAAGGTGTACAAGTGTGTACAAGCTTGTACAAGTGTGTACAAGCTTGTACAAGTGTGTACAAGGGTGTACAGGTTTGTACAAGGTTGTACAAGTGTGTACAAGGGTGTACAAGTGTGTACAAGGTTGTACAAGTGTGTACAAGCTTGTACAAGTGTGTACAAGGGTGTACAAGTGTGTACAAGGTTGTACAAGTTTTTACATGGTTGTACAAGTGTGTACAAGGTTGTACAAGTGTGTACAAGGTTGTACAAGTGTGTACAAGGTTGTACAAGTGTGTACAAGGTTGTACAAGTGTGTACAAGGTTGTACAAGTGTGTACAAGGTTGTACAAGTGTGTACAAGGTTGTACAAGTGTGTACAAGGTTGTACAAGTGTGTACAAGTTGTACAAGTGTGTACAAGGTTGTACAAGTGTGTACAAGGTTGTACAAGTGTGTACAAGGTTGTAAAAGTGTGTACAAGGGTGTACAAGTGTGTACAAGGTTGTACAAGTTTTTACAAGGTTGTACAAGTGTGTACAAGGGTGTAAAATCGTGTACAAGGATGTACAAGTTTGTACAAGTTTGTACAAGGTTGTACAAGTGTGTACAAGGATGTACAAGTTTGTACAAGGGTGTACAAGTGTGTACGATAAATAAAAGTGTGTACAAGTGTGTACAAGGCTGTACAAGTGTGTACAAGGCTGTACAAGTGTGTACAAGTTTGTACAAGGGTGTACAAGGTTGTACAAGTGTGTACAAGGTTGTACAATTGTGTACAAGGCTGTACAATTTTGTACAAGGCTGTACAAGTGTGTACAAGGCTGTACAAGTGTGTACAAGGTTGTACAATTGTGTACAAGGCTGTACAATTGTGTACAAGGTTGTACAAGTGTGTACAAGGTTGTACAAGTGTGTACAAGGTTGTACAATTGTGTACAAGGCTGTACAAGTGTGTACAAGGTTGTACAAGTGTGTACAAGGTTGTACAAGTGTGTACAAGGTTGTACAATTGTGTGTCAGGTTGTACAAGTGTGTACAAGGTTGTACAAGTGTGTACAAGGGTGTACAATCGTGTACAAGGATGTACAAGTTTGTACAAGTTTGTACAAGTTTGTACAAGGTTGTACAAGTGTGTACAAGGATGTACAAGTTTGTACAAGGGAGTACAAGTTTGTACAAGATTGTACAAGTGTGTACTGGGTTGTACAAGTGTGTACAAGATTGTATAAGTTTGTACAAGGTTTTACAAGTGTGTACAAGGGTGTACAAGTGTGTACAAATGTGTACAAGTTTTACAAGTTTGTACAAGTGTGTACAAGGTTGTACAAGTTGTGTACAATGTTGTACATGTGTGTACAAGGGTGTACAAGTTTTTACAAGGCTGTACAAGTGTGTACAAGGTTGTACAAGGTTGTACAAGGCTGTACAAGTGTGTACAAGGTTGTACAAGGTTGTACAAGTGTGTACAAGGGTGTACAAGTTTTTACAAGGTTGTACAAGTGTGTACAAGGTTGTACAAGTGTGTACAAGGCTGTACAATTGTGTACAAGGTTGTACAAGTGTGTACAAGGTTGTACAAGTGTGTACAAGGTTGTACAATTGTGTACAAGGCTGTACAAGTGTGTACAAGGTTGTACAAGTGTGTACAAGGCTGTACAATTGTGTACAAGGTTGTACAAGTGTGTACAAGGTTGTACAAGTGTGTACAAGGTTGTACAATTGTGTACAAGGCTGTACAAGTGTGTTCAAGGTTGTACAAGTGTGTACAAGGTTGTATAAGTGTGTACAAGGGTGTACAATTGTGTACAAGGATGTTCAAGTGTGTACAAGGTTGTACAAGTGTGTACAAGGATGTACAAGTTTGTACAAGGGCTGTACAAGTGTGTACGATGTGTAACAGTTTGTACAAGGGTGTACAAGTTTGTACAAGTGTGTACAAGGTTGTACAATTGTGTACAAGGTTGTACAAGTGTGTACAAGGTTGTACAAGTGTGTACAAGGTTGTACAAGTGTGTACAAGGTTGTACAAGTGTGTACAAGGTTGTACAAGTGTGTACAAGGTTGTACAAGTGTGTACAAGGGTGTACAAGTGTGTACAAGGTTGTACAAGTTTTTACAAGGTTGTACAAGTGTGTACAAGGGTGTAAAATCGTGTACAAGGATGTACAAGTTTGTACAAGTGTGTACAAGGATGTACAAGTTTGTACAAGGGTGTACAAGTGTGTACGATAAGTAAAAGTGTGTACAAGGGTGTACAAGGTTGTACAAGTGTGTACAAGGTTGTACAATTGTGTACAAGGCTGTACAACTGTGTACAAGGTTGTACAATTGTGTACAAGGATGTACAAGTGTGTACAAGGTTGTACAAGTGTGTACAAGGTTGTACAGTACAAGGATGTACAAGTGTGTACAAGGTTGTACAAGTGTGTACAAGGTTGTACAAGTGTGTACAAGGATGTACAAGTTTGTACAAGGGTGTACAAGTGTGTACGATGTGTAAAAGTTTGTACAAGGGTGTACAAGGTTGTACAAGTGTGTACAAGGTTGTACAATTGTGTACAAGGCTGTACAATTTTGTACAAGGCTGTACAAGTGTGTACAAGGCTGTACAAGTGTGTACAAGGTTGTACAATTGTGTACAAGGCTGTACAATTGTGTACAAGGTTGTACAAGTGTGTACAAGGTTGTACAAGTGTGTACAAGGTTGTACAATTGTGTACAAGGCTGTACAAGTGTGTACAAGGTTGTACAAGTGTGTACAAGGTTGTACAAGTGTGTACAAGGTTGTACAATTGTATGTCAGTTATACAAGTGTGTACAAGGTTGTACAAGGTAGGAGGTGTACAAGTGTAAGGTGTACAAGGATGTACAAGTTTGTACAAGGTTGTACAAGTGTGTACAAGGTTGTACAAGTGTGTACATGGTTGTACAAGTGTGTACAAGTGTTAAGTTACAAGTTGTACAAGTGTTGTACAAGTGTGTACAAGGTTGTACAAGTTGTGTACAAGGTTGTACATGTGTGTACAAGGGTGTACAAGTTTTTACAAGGCTGTACAAGTGTGTACAAGGTTGTACAAGGTTGTACAAGGCTGTACAAGTGTGTACAAGGTTGTACAAGGTTGTACAAGTGTGTACAAGGGTGTACAAGTTTTTACAAGGTTGTACAAGTGTGTACAAGGTTGTACAAGTGTGTACAAGGCTGTACAATTGTGTACAAGGTTGTACAAGTGTGTACAAGGTTGTACAAGTGTGTACAAGGTTGTACAATTGTGTACAAGGCTGTACAAGTGTGTACAAGGTTGTACAAGTGTGTACAAGGCTGTACAATTGTGTACAAGGTTGTACAAGTGTGTACAAGGTTGTACAAGTGTGTACAAGGTTGTACAATTGTGTACAAGGCTGTACAAGTGTGTTCAAGGTTGTACAAGTGTGTACAAGGTTGTACAAGTGTGTACAAGGGTGTACAATTGTGTACAAGGATGTTCAAGTGTGTACAAGGTTGTACAAGTGTGTACAAGGATGTACAAGTTTGTACAAGGGCTGTACAAGTGTGTACGATGTGTAAAAGTTTGTACAAGGGTGTACAAGTTTGTACAAGTGTGTACAAGGTTCTACAATTGTGTACAAGGCTGTACAAGTGTTTACAAGGTTGTACAATTTTGTACAAGGCTGTACAAGTGTGTACAAGGTTGTACAAGTGTGTACAAGGCTGTACAAGTGTGTACAAGGTTGTACAATTGTGTACAAGGCTGTACAAGTGTGTACAAGGTTGTACAAGTGTGTACAAGGTTGTAAAAGTGTGTACAAGGTTGTACAATTGTGTACAAGGTTGTACAAGTGTGTACAAGGTTGTACAAGTGTGTACAAGGGTGTACAAGTGTGTACAAGGTTGTACAAGTGTGTACAAGGTTGTACTAGTGTGTACAAGCTTTTACAAGTGTGTACAAGGGTGTACAAGTGTGTACAATTTTGTACAAGTTTGTACAAGGTTGTACAAGTGTGTACAAGGTTATACAATTGTGTACAAGGTTGTACAAGTGTGTACAAGGTTGTACAAGTGTGTACAAGCTTTTACAAGTGTGTACAAGGGTGTACAAGTGTGTACAAGTTTGTACAAGTTTGTACAAGGTTGTACAAGTGTGTACAAGGTTGTACAAGTGTGTACAAGTTTGTACAAGTTTGTACAAGTTTGTACAAGTTTGTACAAGTTTGTACAAGTTTGTACAAGTTTGTACAAGTTTGTACAAGTTTGTACAAGTTTGTACAAGGGCTGTACAAGTGTGTACGATGTGTAAAAGTTTGTACAAGGGTGTACAAGTTTGTACAATTTTGTACAAGGCTGTACAAGTGTGTACAAGGTTGTACAAGTGTGTACAAGGCTCTACAATTGTGTACAAGGTTGTACAAGTGTGTACAAGGTTGTACAAGTGTGTACAAGGTTGTACAATTGTGTACAAGGCTGTACAAGTGTGTACAAGGTTGTACAATTGTGTACAAGGCTGTACAATTGTGTACAAGGCTGTACAAGTGTGTAAAAGGTTGTACAAGTGTGTACAAGGTTGTACAAGTGTGTACGAGGTTGTACAATTGTGTACAAGGTTGTACAAGTGTGTACAAGGTTGTACAATTGTGTACAAGGCTGTACAAGTGTGTACAAGGTTGTACAAGGTTGTACAAGTGTGTACAAGGGTGTACAAGTTTTAACAAGGTTGTACAAGTGTGTACAAGGTTGTACAAGTGTGTACAAGGCTGTACAATTGTGTACAAGGTTGTACAAGTGTGTACAAGGTTGTACAAGTGTGTACAAGGTTGTACAATTGTGTACAAGGCTGTACAAGTGTGTACAAGGTTGTACAAGTGTGTACAAGGCTGTACAAGTGTGTACAAGGCTGTACAAGTGTGTACAAGGTTGTACAAGTGTGTACAAGGTTGTACAAGTGTGTACAAGGTTGTACAATTGTGTACAAGACTGTACAAGTGTGTACAAAGTTGTGCAAGTGTGTACAAGGTTGTACAAGTGTGTACAAGGTTGTACAATTGTGTACAAGGTTGTACAAGTGGTTACAAGGTTGTACAAGTGTGTACAAGGGTGTACAATCGTGTACAAGGATGTACAAGTTTGTACAAGATTGTACAAGTGTGTACTGGGTTGTACAAGTGTGTACAAGATTGTATAAGTTTGTACAAGGTTGTACAAGTGTGTACAAGGGTGTACAAGTGTGTACAAATGTGTACAAGTGTGTACAGGGGTGTACAAGTTTGTACAAGGGTGTACAAGTTTTACAAGGTTGTACAAGTGTGTACAAGGTTGTACAATTGTGTACAAGGCTGTACAAGTGTTTACAAGGTTGTACAATTTTGTACAAGGCTGTACAAGTGTGTACAAGGTTGTACAAGTGTGTACAAGGCTGTACAAGTGTGTACAAGGTTGTACAATTGTGTACAAGGCTGTACAAGTGTGTACAAGGTTGTACAAGTGTGTACAAGGTTGTAAAAGTGTGTACAAGGTTGTACAATTGTGTACAAGGTTGTACAAGTGTGTACAAGGTTGTACAAGTGTGTACAAGGGTGTACAAGTGTGTACAAGGTTGTACAAGTGTGTACAAGGTTGTACAAGTGTGTACAAGCTTTTACAAGTGTGTACAAGGGTGTACAAGTGTGTACAATTTTGTACAAGTTTGTACAAGGTTGTACAAGTGTGTACAAGGTTATACAATTGTGTACAAGGTTGTACAAGTGTGTACAGGGTTGTACAAGTGTGTACAAGCTTTTACAAGTGTGTACAAGGGTGTACAAGTGTGTACAAGTTTGTACAAGTTTGTACAAGGTTGTACAAGTGTGTACAAGGTTGTACAAGTGTGTACAAGGTTGTACAAGTGTGTACAAGGTTGTACAAGTGTGTACAAGGTTGTACAAGTGTGTACAAGTTTTTAAATTGTGTACATGGGTGTACAATTGTGTACAAGGCTGTACAAGTGTGTACAAGGTTGTACAAGTGTGTACAAGGTTGTACAAGTGTGTACAAGGTTGTAACAGGGGGTACAAGTTTGTACAAGTGTGTACAAGGTTGTACAAGTGTGTACAAGGGTGTACAGGTTTGTACAATGTTGTACAAGTGTACAAGTTTGTACAAGGTTGTACAAGTGTGTACAAGGGTGTACAAGTGTGTACAAGGGTGCACAAGTGTGTACAAGGGTGTACAATCGTGTACAAGCTTGTACAAGTGTGTACAAGGGTGTACAGGTTTGTACAAGGTTGTACAAATGTGTACAAGGGTGTACAAATGTGTACAAGGATGAAAAGGTTGTACAAGTTTGTACAAGTTTGTACAAGGTTGTACAAGTGTGTACAAGGTTGTACAAGTGTGTACAAGGTTGTACAAGTGTGTACAACTTGTACAAGTGTGTACAAGCTTGTACAAGTGTGTACAAGTGTGTACAAGCTTGTACAAGTGTGTACAAGGTTGTACAAGTGTGTACAAGGTTGTAGAAGTTTGTACAAGGTTGTACAAGTGTGTACAAGTTTGTACAAGTGTGTACAAGCTTGTACAAGTGTGTACAAGGGTGTACAGGTTTGTACAAGGTTGTACAAGTGTGTACAAGGGTGTACAAGTATGTACAATAATGTACAAGTTTGTACAAGTGTGTACAAGTTTGTAAAAGGTTGTACAAGTGTGTACAAGGGTGTACAAGTGTGTACAAGGTTGTACAAGTGTGTACAAGGTTGTACAAGTGTGTACAAGGTTGTACAAGTTTGTACAAGGTTGTACAAGTTTGTACAAGGTTGTACAAGTGTGTACAAGGTTGTACAAGTGTGTACAAGGTTGTACAAGTGTGTACAAGGTTGTACAAGTGTGTACAAGGTTGTACAAGTGTGTACAAGGTTGTACAAGTGTGTACAAGGTTGTACAAGTGTGTACAAGGTTGTACAAGTGTGTAAAAGGTTGTACAAGTGTGTACAAGGTTGTACAAGTGTGTACAAGGTTGTACAAGTGTGTACAAGGGTGTACAAGTGTGTACAAGGTTGTACAAGTTTTTACAAGGTTGTACAAGTGTGTACAGTGGTGTAAAATCGTGTACAAGGATGTACAAGTTTGTACAAGTTTGTACAAGGTTGTACAAGTGTGTACAAGGATGTACAAGTTTGTACAAGTTTGTACAAGTTTGTACAAGTTTGTACAAGTTTGTACAAGTTTGTACAAGTTTGTACAAGTTTGTACAAGTTTGTACAAGTTTGTACAAGTTTGTACAAGGGCTGTACAAGTGTGTACGATGTGTAAAAGTTTGTACAAGGGTGTACAAGTTTGTACAATTTTGTACAAGGCTGTACAAGTGTGTACAAGGTTGTACAAGTGTGTACAAGGCTCTACAATTGTGTACAAGGTTGTACAAGTGTGTACAAGGTTGTACAAGTGTGTACAAGGTTGTACAATTGTGTACAAGGCTGTACAAGTGTGTACAAGGTTGTACAATTGTGTACAAGGCTGTACAATTGTGTACAAGGCTGTACAAGTGTGTAAAAGGTTGTACAAGTGTGTACAAGGTTGTACAAGTGTGTACGAGGTTGTACAATTGTGTACAAGGTTGTACAAGTGTGTACAAGGTTGTACAATTGTGTACAAGGCTGTACAAGTGTGTACAAGGTTGTACAAGGTTGTACAAGTGTGTACAAGGGTGTACAAGTTTTAACAAGGTTGTACAAGTGTGTACAAGGTTGTACAAGTGTGTACAAGGCTGTACAATTGTGTACAAGGTTGTACAAGTGTGTACAAGGTTGTACAAGTGTGTACAAGGTTGTACAATTGTGTACAAGGCTGTACAAGTGTGTACAAGGTTGTACAAGTGTGTACAAGGCTGTACAAGTGTGTACAAGGCTGTACAATTGTGTACAAGGTTGTACAAGTGTGTACAAGGTTGTACAAGTGTGTACAAGGTTGTACAATTGTGTACAAGACTGTACAAGTGTGTACAAAGTTGTGCAAGTGTGTACAAGGTTGTACAAGTGTGTACAAGGTTGTACAATTGTGTACAAGGTTGTACAAGTGGTTACAAGGTTGTACAAGTGTGTACAAGGTTGTACAATTGTGTACAAGACTGTACAAGTGTGTACAAAGTTGTGCAAGTGTGTACAAGGTTGTACAAGTGTGTACAAGGTTGTACAAGTGTGTACAAGGGTGTACAAGTGTGTACAAATGTGTACAAGTGTGTACAGGGGTGTACAAGTTTGTACAAGGGTGTACAAGTTTTACAAGGTTGTACAAGTGTGTACAAGGTTGTACAAGTTGTGTACTGGGTTGTACAAGTGTGTACAAGATTGTATAAGTTCGTACAAGGTTGTACAAGTGTGTACAAGGGTGTACAAGTGTGTACAAATGTGTACAAGTGTGTACAGGGGTGTACAAGTTTGTACAAGGGTGTACAAGTTTTACAAGGTTGTACAAGTGTGTACAAGGTTGTACAAGTTGTGTACAAGGTTATACATGTGTGTACAAGGGTGTACAAGTGTGTACAAGGATGTACAAGTTTGTACAAGGGTGTACAAGTGTGTACGATAAGTAAAAGTGTGTACAAGGGTGTACAAGGTTGTACAAGTGTGTACAAGTGTGTACGATAAGTAAAAGTGTGTACAAGGGTGTACAAGGTTGTACAAGTGTGTACAAGATTGTACAATTGTGTACAAGGCTGTACAAGTGTGTACAAGGTTGTACAAGGTTGTACAAGGATGTACAAGTTTGTACAAGGGTGTACAAGTGTGTACGATAAGTAAAAGTGTGTACAAGGGTGTACAGGTTTGTACAAGGTTGTACAAGGTTGTACAAGTGTGTACAAGGGTGTACAAATGTGTACAAGGATGTAAAAGTTTGTACAAGTGTGTACAAGTTTGTACAAGGTTGTACAAGTGTGTACAAGGTTTTACAATTGTGTACAAGGTTGTACAAGTGTGTACAAGGTTGTACAAGTGTGTACAAGGTTGTACAAGTGTGTACAACTTGTACAAGTGTGTACAAGGCTGTACAAGTGTGTACAAGGTTGTACAAGTGTGTACAAGGTTGTACAAGTTTGTACAAGGTTGTACAAGTGTGTACAAGTTTGTACAAGTGTGTACAAGTTTGTACAAGGGTGTACAAGTGTGTACAAGGTTGTACAAGTGTGTACAAGCTTGTACAAGTGTGTACAAGGGTGTAAAGTGTGTACAAGGTTGTACAAGTTTTTACATGGTTGTACAAGTGTGTACAAGGTTGTATAAGTGTGTACAAGGTTGTACAAGTGTGTACAAGGTTGTACAAGTGTGTACAAGGTTGTACAAGTGTGTACAAGGTTGTACAAGTGTGTACAAGGTTGTACAAGTGTGTACAAGGTTGTACAAGTGTGTACAAGGTTGTACAAGTGTGTACAAGGTTGTACAAGTGTGTACAAGGTTGTACAAGTGTGTACAAGGTTGTACAAGTGTGTACAAGGTTGTACAAGTGTGTACAAGGTTGTACAAGTGTGTACAAGGGTGTACAAGTGTGTACAAGGTTGTACAAGTTTTTACAAGGTTGTACAAGTGTGTACAAGGTTGTACAAGTGTGTACAAGGTTGTACAAGTGTGTACAAGCTTTTACAAGTGTGTACAAGGGTGTACAAGTGTGTACAAGTTTGTACAAGTTTGTACAAGGTTGTACAAGTGTGTACAAGGTTATACAATTGTGTACAAGGTTGTACAAGTGTGTACAAGGTTGTACAAGTGTGTACAAGGTTGTACAAGTGTGTACAAGGTTGTACAAGTGTGTACAAGGTTGTACAAGTGTGTACAAGGTTGTACAAGTGTGTACAAGGTTGTACAAGTGTGTACAAGGTTGTACAAGTGTGTACAAGGTTGTACAAGTGTGTACAAGGTTGTACAAGTGTGTACAAGGTTGTACAAGTGTGTACAAGGTTGTACAAGTGTGTACAAGGGTGTACAAGTGTGTACAAGGTTGTACAAGTTTTTACAAGGTTGTACAAGTGTGTACAAGGTTGTACAAGTGTGTACAAGCTTTTACAAGTGTGTACAAGGGTGTACAAGTGTGTACAAGTTTGTACAAGTTTGTACAAGGTTGTACAAGTGTGTACAAGGTTATACAATTGTGTACAAGGTTGTACAAGTGTGTACAAGGTTGTACAAGTGTGTACAAGCTTTTACAAGTGTGTACAAGGGTGTACAAGTGTGTACAAGTTTGTACAAGTTTTTACAAGGTTGTACAAGTGTGTACAAGGTTGTACAAGTGTGTACAAGGTTGTACAAGTGTGTACAAGGTTGTACAAGTGTGTACAAGGTTGTACAAGTGTGTACAAGGTTGTACAAGTGTGTACAAGTTTTTAAATTGTGTACATGGGTGTACAATTGTGTACAAGGCTGTACAAGTGTGTACAAGGTTGTACAAGTGTGTACAAGGTTGTAACAGGGGGTACAAGTTTGTACAAGTGTGTACAAGGTTGTACAAGTGTGTACAAGGTTGTACAAGTGTGTACAAGGTTGTACAAGTGTGTACAAGGTTGTACAAGTTTGTACAAGGTTGTACAAGTGTGTACAAGGTTGTACAAGTGTGTACAAGGTTGTACAAGTGTGTACAAGGTTGTACAAGTGTGTACAAGGTTGTACAAGTGTGTACAAGGTTGTACAAGTGTGTACAAGGTTGTACAAGTGTGTACAAGGTTGTACAAGTGTGTACAAGGTTGTACAAGTGTGTAAAAGGTTGTACAAGTGTGTACAAGGTTGTACAAGTGTGTACAAGGTTGTACAAGTGTGTACAAGGGTGTACAAGTGTGTACAAGGTTGTACAAGTTTTTACAAGGTTGTACAAGTGTGTACAATGGTGTAAAATCGTGTACAAGGATGTACAAGTTTGTACAAGTTTGTACAAGGTTGTACAAGTGTGTACAAGGATGTACAAGTTTGTACAAGTTTGTACAAGTTTGTACAAGTTTGTACAAGTTTGTACAAGTTTGTACAAGTTTGTACAAGTTTGTACAAGTTTGTACAAGTTTGTACAAGGGCTGTACAAGTGTGTACGATGTGTAAAAGTATGTACAAGGGTGTACAAGTTTGTACAATTTTGTACAAGGCTGTACAAGTGTGTACAAGGTTGTACAAGTGTGTACAAGGTTGTACAATTGTGTACAAGGCTGTACAAGTGTGTTCAAGGTTGTACAAGTGTGTACAAGGTTGTACAAGTGTGTACAAGGTTGTACAAGTGTGTACAAGGTTGTACAAGTGTGTACAAGGTTGTACAAGTGTGTACAAGGTTGTACAAGTGTGTACAAGGGTGTACAAGTGTGTACAAGGTTGTACAAGTTTTTACAAGGTTGTACAAGTGTGTACAAGGGTGTAAAATCGTGTACAAGGATGTACAAGTTTGTACAAGTGTGTACAAGGATGTACAAGTTTGTACAAGGGTGTACAAGTGTGTACGATAAGTAAAAGTGTGTACAAGGGTGTACAAGGTTGTACAAGTGTGTACAAGGTTGTACAATTGTGTACAAGGCTGTACAACTGTGTACAAGGTTGTACAATTGTGTACAAGGATGTACAAGTGTGTACAAGGTTGTACAAGTGTGTACAAGGTTGTACAAGTGTGTACAAGGATGTACAAGTTTGTACAAGGGTGTACAAGTGTGTACGATGTGTAAAAGTTTGTACAAGGGTGTACAAGGTTGTACAAGTGTGTACAAGGTTGTACAATTGTGTACAAGGCTGTACAATTTTGTACAAGGCTGTACAAGTGTGTACAAGGCTGTACAAGTGTGTACAAGGTTGTACAATTGTGTACAAGGCTGTACAATTGTGTACAAGGTTGTACAAGTGTGTACAAGGTTGTACAAGTGTGTACAAGGTTGTACAATTGTGTACAAGGCTGTACAAGTGTGTACAAGGTTGTACAAGTGTGTACAAGGTTGTACAAGTGTGTACAAGGTTGTACAATTGTATGTCAGGTTATACAAGTGTGTACAAGGTTGTACAAGTGTGTACAAGGTTGTACAAGTGTGTACAAGGATGTACAAGTTTGTACAAGGGAGTACAAGTTTGTACAAGATTGTACAAGTGTGTACTGGGTTGTACAAGTGTGTACAAGATTGTATAAGTTTGTACAAGGTTGTACAAGTGTGTACAAGGGTGTACAAGTGTGTACAAATGTGTACAAGTTTTACAAGGTTGTACAAGTGTGTACAAGGTTGTACAAGTTGTGTACAAGGTTGTACATGTGTGTACAAGGGTGTACAAGTTTTTACAAGGCTGTACAAGTGTGTACAAGGTTGTACAAGGTTGTACAAGGCTGTACAAGTGTGTACAAGGTTGTACAAGGTTGTACAAGTGTGTACAAGGGTGTACAAGTTTTTACAAGGTTGTACAAGTGTGTACAAGGTTGTACAAGTGTGTACAAGGCTGTACAATTGTGTACAAGGTTGTACAAGTGTGTACAAGGTTGTACAAGTGTGTACAAGGTTGTACAATTGTGTACAAGGCTGTACAAGTGTGTACAAGGTTGTACAAGTGTGTACAAGGCTGTACAATTGTGTACAAGGTTGTACAAGTGTGTACAAGGTTGTACAAGTGTGTACAAGGTTGTACAATTGTGTACAAGGCTGTACAAGTGTGTTCAAGGTTGTACAAGTGTGTACAAGGTTGTACAAGTGTGTACAAGGGTGTACAATTGTGTACAAGGATGTTCAAGTGTGTACAAGGTTGTACAAGTGTGTACAAGGATGTACAAGTTTGTACAAGGGCTGTACAAGTGTGTACGATGTGTAAAAGTTTGTACAAGGGTGTACAAGTTTGTACAAGTGTGTACAAGGTTCTACAATTGTGTACAAGGCTGTACAAGTGTTTACAAGGTTGTACAATTTTGTACAAGGCTGTACAAGTGTGTACAAGGTTGTACAAGTGTGTACAAGGCTGTACAAGTGTGTACAAGGTTGTACAATTGTGTACAAGGCTGTACAAGTGTGTACAAGGTTGTACAAGTGTGTACAAGGTTGTAAAAGTGTGTACAAGGTTGTACAATTGTGTACAAGGTTGTACAAGTGTGTACAAGGTTGTACAAGTGTGTACAAGGGTGTACAAGTGTGTACAAGGTTGTACAAGTGTGTACAAGGTTGTACAAGTGTGTACAAGCTTTTACAAGTGTGTACAAGGGTGTACAAGTGTGTACAATTTTGTACAAGTTTGTACAAGGTTGTACAAGTGTGTACAAGGTTATACAATTGTGTACAAGGTTGTACAAGTGTGTACAAGGTTGTACAAGTGTGTACAAGCTTTTACAAGTGTGTACAAGGGTGTACAAGTGTGTACAAGTTTGTACAAGTTTGTACAAGGTTGTACAAGTGTGTACAAGGTTGTACAAGTGTGTACAAGTTTGTACAAGTTTGTACAAGTTTGTACAAGTTTGTACAAGTTTGTACAAGTTTGTACAAGTTTGTACAAGTTTGTACAAGTTTGTACAAGTTTGTACAAGGGCTGTACAAGTGTGTACGATGTGTAAAAGTTTGTACAAGGGTGTACAAGTTTGTACAATTTTGTACAAGGCTGTACAAGTGTGTACAAGGTTGTACAAGTGTGTACAAGGCTCTACAATTGTGTACAAGGTTGTACAAGTGTGTACAAGGTTGTACAAGTGTGTACAAGGTTGTACAATTGTGTACAAGGCTGTACAAGTGTGTACAAGGTTGTACAATTGTGTACAAGGCTGTACAATTGTGTACAAGGCTGTACAAGTGTGTAAAAGGTTGTACAAGTGTGTACAAGGTTGTACAAGTGTGTACGAGGTTGTACAATTGTGTACAAGGTTGTACAAGTGTGTACAAGGTTGTACAATTGTGTACAAGGCTGTACAAGTGTGTACAAGGTTGTACAAGGTTGTACAAGTGTGTACAAGGGTGTACAAGTTTTAACAAGGTTGTACAAGTGTGTACAAGGTTGTACAAGTGTGTACAAGGCTGTACAATTGTGTACAAGGTTGTACAAGTGTGTACAAGGTTGTACAAGTGTGTACAAGGTTGTACAATTGTGTACAAGGCTGTACAAGTGTGTACAAGGTTGTACAAGTGTGTACAAGGCTGTACAAGTGTGTACAAGGCTGTACAAGTGTGTACAAGGTTGTACAAGTGTGTACAAGGTTGTACAAGTGTGTACAAGGTTGTACAATTGTGTACAAGACTGTACAAGTGTGTACAAAGTTGTGCAAGTGTGTACAAGGTTGTACAAGTGTGTACAAGGTTGTACAATTGTGTACAAGGTTGTACAAGTGGTTACAAGGTTGTACAAGTGTGTACAAGGGTGTACAATCGTGTACAAGGATGTACAAGTTTGTACAAGATTGTACAAGTGTGTACTGGGTTGTACAAGTGTGTACAAGATTGTATAAGTTTGTACAAGGTTGTACAAGTGTGTACAAGGGTGTACAAGTGTGTACAAATGTGTACAAGTGTGTACAGGGGTGTACAAGTTTGTACAAGGGTGTACAAGTTTTACAAGGTTGTACAAGTGTGTACAAGGTTGTACAATTGTGTACAAGGCTGTACAAGTGTTTACAAGGTTGTACAATTTTGTACAAGGCTGTACAAGTGTGTACAAGGTTGTACAAGTGTGTACAAGGCTGTACAAGTGTGTACAAGGTTGTACAATTGTGTACAAGGCTGTACAAGTGTGTACAAGGTTGTACAAGTGTGTACAAGGTTGTAAAAGTGTGTACAAGGTTGTACAATTGTGTACAAGGTTGTACAAGTGTGTACAAGGTTGTACAAGTGTGTACAAGGGTGTACAAGTGTGTACAAGGTTGTACAAGTGTGTACAAGGTTGTACAAGTGTGTACAAGCTTTTACAAGTGTGTACAAGGGTGTACAAGTGTGTACAATTTTGTACAAGTTTGTACAAGGTTGTACAAGTGTGTACAAGGTTATACAATTGTGTACAAGGTTGTACAAGTGTGTACAGGGTTGTACAAGTGTGTACAAGCTTTTACAAGTGTGTACAAGGGTGTACAAGTGTGTACAAGTTTGTACAAGTTTGTACAAGGTTGTACAAGTGTGTACAAGGTTGTACAAGTGTGTACAAGGTTGTACAAGTGTGTACAAGGTTGTACAAGTGTGTACAAGGTTGTACAAGTGTGTACAAGTTTTTAAATTGTGTACATGGGTGTACAATTGTGTACAAGGCTGTACAAGTGTGTACAAGGTTGTACAAGTGTGTACAAGGTTGTACAAGTGTGTACAAGGTTGTAACAGGGGGTACAAGTTTGTACAAGTGTGTACAAGGTTGTACAAGTGTGTACAAGGGTGTACAGGTTTGTACAATGTTGTACAAGTGTACAAGTTTGTACAAGGTTGTACAAGTGTGTACAAGGGTGTACAAGTGTGTACAAGGGTGCACAAGTGTGTACAAGGGTGTACAATCGTGTACAAGCTTGTACAAGTGTGTACAAGGGTGTACAGGTTTGTACAAGGTTGTACAAATGTGTACAAGGGTGTACAAATGTGTACAAGGATGAAAAGGTTGTACAAGTTTGTACAAGTTTGTACAAGGTTGTACAAGTGTGTACAAGGTTGTACAAGTGTGTACAAGGTTGTACAAGTGTGTACAACTTGTACAAGTGTGTACAAGCTTGTACAAGTGTGTACAAGTGTGTACAAGCTTGTACAAGTGTGTACAAGGTTGTACAAGTGTGTACAAGGTTGTAGAAGTTTGTACAAGGTTGTACAAGTGTGTACAAGTTTGTACAAGTGTGTACAAGCTTGTACAAGTGTGTACAAGGGTGTACAGGTTTGTACAAGGTTGTACAAGTGTGTACAAGGGTGTACAAGTATGTACAATAATGTACAAGTTTGTACAAGTGTGTACAAGTTTGTAAAAGGTTGTACAAGTGTGTACAAGGGTGTACAAGTGTGTACAAGGTTGTACAAGTGTGTACAAGGTTGTACAAGTGTGTACAAGGTTGTACAAGTTTGTACAAGGTTGTACAAGTTTGTACAAGGTTGTACAAGTGTGTACAAGGTTGTACAAGTGTGTACAAGGTTGTACAAGTGTGTACAAGGTTGTACAAGTGTGTACAAGGTTGTACAAGTGTGTACAAGGTTGTACAAGTGTGTACAAGGTTGTACAAGTGTGTACAAGGTTGTACAAGTGTGTAAAAGGTTGTACAAGTGTGTACAAGGTTGTACAAGTGTGTACAAGGTTGTACAAGTGTGTACAAGGGTGTACAAGTGTGTACAAGGTTGTACAAGTTTTTACAAGGTTGTACAAGTGTGTACAGTGGTGTAAAATCGTGTACAAGGATGTACAAGTTTGTACAAGTTTGTACAAGGTTGTACAAGTGTGTACAAGGATGTACAAGTTTGTACAAGTTTGTACAAGTTTGTACAAGTTTGTACAAGTTTGTACAAGTTTGTACAAGTTTGTACAAGTTTGTACAAGTTTGTACAAGTTTGTACAAGGGCTGTACAAGTGTGTACGATGTGTAAAAGTTTGTACAAGGGTGTACAAGTTTGTACAATTTTGTACAAGGCTGTACAAGTGTGTACAAGGTTGTACAAGTGTGTACAAGGCTCTACAATTGTGTACAAGGTTGTACAAGTGTGTACAAGGTTGTACAAGTGTGTACAAGGTTGTACAATTGTGTACAAGGCTGTACAAGTGTGTACAAGGTTGTACAATTGTGTACAAGGCTGTACAATTGTGTACAAGGCTGTACAAGTGTGTAAAAGGTTGTACAAGTGTGTACAAGGTTGTACAAGTGTGTACGAGGTTGTACAATTGTGTACAAGGTTGTACAAGTGTGTACAAGGTTGTACAATTGTGTACAAGGCTGTACAAGTGTGTACAAGGTTGTACAAGGTTGTACAAGTGTGTACAAGGGTGTACAAGTTTTAACAAGGTTGTACAAGTGTGTACAAGGTTGTACAAGTGTGTACAAGGCTGTACAATTGTGTACAAGGTTGTACAAGTGTGTACAAGGTTGTACAAGTGTGTACAAGGTTGTACAATTGTGTACAAGGCTGTACAAGTGTGTACAAGGTTGTACAAGTGTGTACAAGGCTGTACAAGTGTGTACAAGGCTGTACAATTGTGTACAAGGTTGTACAAGTGTGTACAAGGTTGTACAAGTGTGTACAAGGTTGTACAATTGTGTACAAGACTGTACAAGTGTGTACAAAGTTGTGCAAGTGTGTACAAGGTTGTACAAGTGTGTACAAGGTTGTACAATTGTGTACAAGGTT